>NW_007249744.1:858005-881696 GCF_000164805.1 Carlito syrichta
TATTGTAGAGATGAGGTCTCGCCAAGTTGCCCAGTTGGGTCTCGAACCCGCGGGCTCAGGTAATCCACTCACCTCAGCCTCCCAAGGCACGGGATTACAGGCTGAGCCCAAGCCCAGCTGCCTCCACCTTTCAAAGTGCTAGGATTACAGGCATGAGCGACCATATGTGGCCAAAAACCACAAAACTTTACATAAATGGGGGACAGCTGAGGAAAGAGGAATGAGGAAGAGCTAAAGCAGGCTGAAACTGAGGGCAGGGAACCAGGACAAGAAGCCTGGGAGGATCACCTCAAAAAGAAGCTGTCAACAGCATCTAAGGACAATGACAGGGCAGAAGAGGTGGAGCTTGGATAAGGAGGGAGAAGGGCTATGGGCCAGGGAGGTTTTGCCTTAGGTATCTGGCAATGTCTGGAAACATTTTTGGTTGTCATAACTGAGGGACTGCTGCTGGCATCTACTGGGTAGAGGCTAAGGATGCTGCTAAATATCCTACAACACAGAGGACTGCCCTCCTCACACACACAATAAAAAATTATCTGCCTCAAAATATCAACAGTGCCACTGTTGGGAAACCCTGCCTTAAAGGATAATGGGGAGCTTCAGAGGTGCCATAGACAGAACGTCCAATATCACACTGAAAATATCACTACTGCCACCACTGGGCACCCCTAACACCAGTTACTGGACTGGCCACTAGAACTACCCCTCCACTGCTACCCCTGGTACCTGTGACCACTCCCACCACCAGCAGGACTCCCACACAGGCTGGGTACATCCAGTTCATGGAGCTATGGTCACATAACTGAATCTCAGCTGGAAGGGGAGGCTGGACAAACAAGTGTCCTGGGGTCTTTACAGCTGGGAAGTGGGCACTGCCTGTAGTAAGACTCCGAAGGTAGAATTTCCAGAACAAGCAACAGTGGCAACAAAGGACAGGAGAGAAGAGGTGAGCAAAGTGGCTCTGTTTCTTTGACAGTGCCCATTTGAGGGTGGGAAGACAGCATCAATCAAGATGGGGAGGCTCAAAGCATAGAGGGAAGAGCCTAGGGCAAAAGGTGGTGCCAGATGGACAGACAAGAAGACAGGTAAGACCAGGCCCCTCTCCTGGGCTCTGCATATAGTAGGCACTCAGCTAATCTTTGGAATGAACAAAGAACCATGAGAAAAAAGCACCTATCACTGAGAACACTTTCTGCCTATATATAGGCTCTCATCCCATCAACCACCTGGGCACTCTCAGATGGGGGACCCAAGGATCTGAGTGGAAGTGCCTGGTTCTGATAACAACAGCCTGCGAGAGCGAGCCCAGGCTAGTCCCAAGTAGCTTAGGTCTTCCCACCACAGTGGGCTGCCTTCCCCATCGCCCTGTAGTTTCCCAGTGTTGCTTCAAAAATCCTGCTAATAGGCCAGGCGTGGTGGCTCAAGCCTGTAATCCCAGGACTTTGGCAGGCTGAGGCGAAAAGATTGCCTGAGCCCAGGGGTTCGAGACCAGCCTGGACAACTTGATGAGACCTCATTTCTACAATAAATCAAAAACAGATGGGCATGGTAGCGCACACCTGTAGTTCCAGCTTCTTGGAAGGCTGAGGGGGAAGGACCGCCTAAGCCCAGCAGGTCAAGGCTGCGGTGGCCATGAGCGTGCCACTGCACTCCAGCCTGGGCAACAGCATGAGACTCCAACTTAAAAAAAAAAAAAATCCTGCTATTGACAGAGCCGTTAGAAGTAATTCAGTAGGACCTCCAGCCAAAGCTGGAACCACTCCTGCACTGTCCTGAGGTACCCTTTAACCTCCCTGCTGCCCCTAGAAAGCTAGGCCCACTGCCAAACAGCCCTATTTCTTAGAAAGTTACTTCCCCACTTAAAGGAAAGGGTAAGCACTCTCCCTGCTAAGTCAGCAACCATAACCACTCTCCAGCAAGAGGGCAGGGCGTGGCTTGTTGTCTCCTCCCCCCTAGCCCCCAGAGAAGAGCCTGGGGACTGGTAATGGCTCCCAGCTTCATCTGCAGGCACCATGTCAGGTTAAACAGCTGAGCCAGTGAATCTGACCCTTTCCCATGGTACAACCCTATAGTTCATAAACTCTAGTGTCCAACATCCCACATGATCCTCACTGAAATGTGGTTGGGGTCACACAGCCTAGGAGGAGCAGGGCTGGGGATGGAGCCTAGGTCTGTCGGGTCAGTCCCACTACTTGGCCCTGCTTCCACTGCCCAGCAAGGTGACCACCTAGGAGGTGGTGGGCAGTTCTGATAACTTCTCCAGACCTTCTCCCAGCCCTCACACTCAGCTCTCTTCCAGATACTTCTTATTCCCTTGCTGTTGAGTAACTGAGGGGGTGTAGGATGTTCTAGGCCTTTCCATGAGGCCTAGCTTCACTTTGCTCATAGGGAGGTCAGCTTCAGAGAAACAGGTTAGGGCTGGGCAGGGAATTCAGACACCACCAAATTAATTTTGCCAGGGAAGCCACAGCACAGGGAAGGGAATGGGTAGTCATCAAGTCTGATGGACTAAGACTCAGGTCTCCCTTAGGCTCTGTCAGTGGTAGGGGGTCAGGTGTCAGGGGATCTAGGATGGTTGTGTGTCTGCTCCTTTAAGAGGTAGACCCTGGCTTGGCAAGGTCAAAGTGACAGTTAGAATTCCTACCAAAACCCCTCCTTCCTCTGGTTGATAGGAGCACTGAAGGGCAGCTGCCCCTACCAAGGGCCCCAGAAACCACACTGTCCACTCAGGACCTAATTCTGTGTCTGTGGCCACAGGTCTCTGCTTACATACCTCCTGAGATGAGAAGCTTGCTGTCTGAGCAGTGAAGCTCAAGGTAGCCCTGCCTTTACAAAGTCCAGCCTCCTGCAGGGCTGCAGCCTGTCCCTTCCCTCCCTCTCCACCATGTTGAGGCTTTCAGTGTTGCAGAGAGGACAAATTGACTTTTCCCTGTGCCTGCTCAGTGACTGTCCCCAGAAATCTGAGGACAGAGATCATGTTGCTCCAAGGTCTTCTTGGGTTAAACATCCTCCCAGGACCACTTCCAGGTCCCTTCCCAATACTGATCCTTTGTCAAGGGCAGTGCTGAGGCGAGAATAGGAGACCTAAGCCAAACACCTGCTTCTCTGCCCTGCCAGGATCTGGAGCTCCTCCTAATGGGACAGAAACATCCCCCAAGTTGGTTTCTACATCCAGGGGGACCCTGGTCTCATCACATCCCCCTCACCAGTATCAGTCTGTCCAAAGAGTTTGCTGGCTTTTATTGTGTCTCTGCAGAGTGTCTGGGACCTGTGCTGGCAGTTCAGTAACACAGGGGGCCACAGCCAGGTGGCACCTTCACTCATGGTCAGAACGTGTTTCTGCTGCTTCCTCACAAAGAGTGGCAGCCAGTCATCCAGTAGCCCTAATCCACCAGAAGGATCCAGCAGTCCCCACAGGGTCATGTTTTCAGCACTTGTCTTCTGATGGCATGCTTGGTACTCACTCCAGGGAGATCCCTGGGAGGAAATCCAGCCCCGAGGCTCAGTCCCTTCAGTCAGGGCTCAGACCCAGCACCAGAGGGCCGAGCAAATGTGGCCTCCTGATCTGGAAGGGCTGGGTGCTCACCACCATGGCTGATGCTGCTCTGCCATGACAACACTGGCACCTCTTACTTCCCAACTGGTCTCCTCCTGGCCCCTTGCATCCTGAGCCACTCCAGGACTATAACTCAGACTGGGATCTTGAGATCCTTGGGCCTTTTCGGATCTCTTTCCGCTTCTCCTCTTTCTTCCGGCGTCTCTCTTCTTCTCTCAGTGCCTTCTGGAAAGGGTCAGTGCTGGGAATGAACTGAGAGGAAGAGAAGGGTGGTCTGGTTTAGTTTGTGGTAGCATGGTCTACTCTGAACTAGGCTGCTGGTAGGTGTGAAGATAGGAAGGTTGCTTGGACACAAGCCCTGCCTCAGACACAGAGACAGTTAAATGGGCTTAGGGAAAGCTACTGAGTGGGTCTTGAAAGATAAACAGAAGTCTGCCACGCAAACAGGGCAAGGGAAGAGAAGGGCATTCCAGGCAGAGGGACAGATGCTGAGGTGGGAACCTGCATGGAGCATATGAAAAACAACAAACAGACTCTTCCAGGGTGAGGGGGTAGAGTGGCTGAGATCACCAAAGACCTTGGAAGCTCCCGTCTGCCACACCCTTCACGAGGAGGGGAGGGAGACCAGTGACTTATAACAGGAAGGCTGCCGCTGGAGTACAGGTTGTACTCTCTAGGTGAGAGAGCACACATGAACAGAGGTAGGTCAGAGGCCAAACCAGCAGGCTCTGAACGTGAGGTGGGAGGAAGAGAAGACGATGGTGGTCAGTGAAGGAGTTGGCACACAGGGCAAGCCAGGTGGACAGGGGATGAGGACTTCAGGGGGACATTCCTCAACTGCAGCCCCAGGCCCTCTGCTCTCCTCCCTCTGCTCTCCTCCCTCTGCTCTCTTTCCAGACCCGCTTGCCTAAATCTCTCTCATAAACCCTCTACCTCTCTCTGTCTTTACTATGGCCACACCCATCACCACCTCCATCTCTCTGCTGGATGAATGCAGGAGTCTCCCAAGGTCTCTCCATCCACTTTGGTCCCTCTCAAGCCATTCTCCTCACTGCTGTTGGATCTTTTCAAAATGCCAATCTGATTGTGTCACAGACCAGCTTCCAATCCTTCCATGGTTCCCCAGGACCTTCAGGACCAAGTTCCATACGATACATCTGCAGGCCCACTCTGCACACTTCCCCAGTCCTGTCTTACACGCCCCTTTTATGCTCTTGGATTCCCTGTGTCCTCCACTTCCACGTCTCTGCACATGCTGTGGCTTAGGCCCAGAATGCTCTTTCCAATCACGGCCCCTTTACCTTCAGCTCAGTTGTCACTGCCCTCCAGACCTGCTCTGACTCCCTGCTGGGCTGCCTCCTCCATGGCGTGCTCTCTTCAACTGTGTGCCAATTCCTTCTCAGTGCTTCTCCCTTGTGATCCACCATGTCATGCCTTTTGCCTCCATGACAGCATTTCCACGAAGACAGGAGAGTTGTGTCAGGTGTTGCTCACCACTATGCCACAAGCCCCTAGAACAGTATCTGCCTGCCTTCTCCATAGCACTCAATAAGTGTTTTTAAAAATGAGTGAGTAAGCCATGTTAGAATATGAAATACAATAGTACGGTAGGTCCTCAAATAACGAATAACCTGGTTTCATTCAAGGTCATGTCACTATAATGTTGATGAGGAACAAAAAAATCTATTCCTGGCTAGGGCCACTATCTGTGTAGAGTTTGCACATTCTCCCTGTGTCTACATGGGTATTCTTCTAAGAACTCTGGTTTCCTCCTACATCCCAAAGATGTGCATGTTAGGTTCACTGGCGTGTCTACATTGTCCCAGTCTAAGCAGAGAGTGTATGTGAGTGTGCCCTGTGACGGGATGACATCCTGTCCAGGGCTGTTTCTCACCTTATACCCTGAGCTACTGGCAAAGAGACTGGCCACCAATGACCTGAAACTGAAATAATTGGGTAAATAATTATCTTGTTTTTATTACTCTTTCTTAAATGTAGGTATAGCTCACTTATTTCAGTATTTAATAGTATAAGTGTTTTGGTCTTCATTTAGAAGTTTGGTGATATTTTTAGAACCAGAAATATGCTTGCTTATATAAATTAGCCTGTAGTAAAATTGGTTTTGTTACACATTGTTTCGCTTAAAGTTATAGTTTCCGAGAACCTAAGTGAGGATGTACTGTGCCCAAAACACTGGTAGCTATGTTGTAAAACACACCCCTTGCTCTTAGGGCAAACATAACAAATGTGTGGTCAAGGTTGACATTAAAAACAAACTAAGAGCTCCACCTTGTGGAGTAATCTATCTACCAGGTTAGACTGAGTTATGCTCCTGAAAGGGAAAATCACAGAAATGTAGCCAAGGGAGGGTAGGTGACATGCTCAAGTCACACAGCACATAGTAGGCCCAGCCAGGACTAGCCCCGCAGGCCACCCTCTTCCCTGCCTAGTGCTTCCCCTTCGACACTCAGCTCCTGTCTCTATGAGTGAATCCTGATCCACTTAAGAGGGGAAGCTGGAAGATGCCCCAAGCCACAGAGGACCCCATTCTCTCTGACTCTGGCTAGGGAAGGGCAGGTCAAGAGATCTTGGCACCTCCAATCTCAGCTGGCTCAACCCAAACCTATTTGGGTTAGAAAAGAAACACCCCCATCCTTTCCCCACTCCCTTTCCTACCTAGGCCTGGCAGCACGTACTCATCTTTCAAGTCTTGTATAGATGTCTCCTCCAGGAAGTCTTTCCTGGCCACCCCCAATTGTACCTGACCAGCCTGGGTCAGGTCACCAGGCTGATGGCGAACATACACACAGTGGTTAAGAGCACAGTTAAAGAGGTAAACCCCCTGCATTTGAATCTTGGCCCCATCACTTACTGGCTGTAAGACCTCAGGTCTATTGCTATACCTCTCTGTGCTTCAGCTGCCTTCTGTTGTGCCAGTTATCAATTTATTGCCACTCTATCCCAAATTCACTCTTTATGAACTGCTCTATAAAAATGCATCTGGCTCCAGGACAGAACCTCAAACTTCCAAGCTTGGCCTTCAAGGCCCCAGACTACAGCCTACCTCTCCAGCCTCATCTCTTCCTTCCCTCCAGCGATCCTGCTCTATGTGTCCTAGACAACAACTGTACCCTCCTATAACCTCAGGCATTCCACTCTTCCCTAATTCCTTAACCCTAACATTTATTTGATTCTACTAGGACCTACAATCCATTGCTCCTACCACCTTTTCACTGTCCCATTCACATCTTTACTTCCCCTTTTGAAGATCAGAGTTGTGTTCCATCCTTAAAACTGCTCCTTTGCAGACAGCTCAATGTCCAGGGCTCTCTTCCTCCACTGCCTGCACAAGCTACATTTCAAGGCTGTATAAATCCAACAAGTTAAATTTCAAGGCTGGATAAATCCAACTTCCTGCTTATTCCAGCCCCACATCCTTGCAGCTGAACTTGCTGAAGAAAAACAACTGCACTATCTGATCTCACTTTAAGTTCCTGATGCTAACCACAAGCTGCCTAGCAACCCAGCACAGTTCCCTGGCCACTCACTCTCCTGCTCTTCTTTCTATATATACCTTCTCCTCAAGTCTCCAACACACCCCTCCTCACTCCTAGACCATTGCCTTGCTTCCTATTTCACAGAGAGAATGAAAGCATGCAAAAGACAACTTCCACAAGCTCCCACCACCCCACCCAACAATAGTTGTTTCTGTGCCACATACTCTGCCTCCTCTCCTATTCAAGATTAAGTTCTGCTCTTCCACCCAAGGTCAACCCTTCCCCTGCACTATATCTCATCCCTCCTCACCTCCTCTAAATGAGGCTCCAGCAACTTGCCCCTCTGTACCATCAGTTTTTCCCTCTCTAATGGGTCAGTTCCATCAACATACAGTACAAACATGCTAGTCTCTTCCATCTGACTAAAAACTGAACCTACAGTCCCTTCCAGCTATTATCTCATTACTCTGCTCTCCTTGAAAGCAAAACTCTTCAAAAGGGTTGTCTATACTTGCCACATCCATTTACAATCCTCTCATTCTCTCGAAATCTAATCTTTTCTTCCCCATATGCAACCAAAATTGGTTTTATTAAGACCACCAATGGCATCCACATTGCTAAATCCAGCAGTCGATTCTCAATCTTCATCTTCCTTGAACTCCCAGCAGCACTGGATGAACCAATTGCACCCTCTTTCCTGTAACATTTTCTGCTTCTAGTCTCTGGGAAACAGCTCTCTTGGGTTTGCCACTGTTATGCTGACTGCTCCTTCTGGGAGTTCTTTGCTAGTTCTTCCTCATTCCCCCAACCACTAGTGGCAGCCATACCCCAGGCTTCAGTCCTCAGACTGCTTCTTTGCCCACTGGGTGCGCTAAGTGACTATGTCCTGTCCCATGGCTTTCAGTGCCTTCTACACAAGCATGACTTTGTATCTCCAGATTCCACCTCCTCTCTGAAATCTAGAGTCATATATCAAGTTGCCTCTTTGGTGTCTTTATCCAGATGCTCACCAGGTGCAGAAACAAACTCTTGATTCTCTCTTTAACCATTTGAGAAAATGGCAGCCCCGTTCTTCCAGATGCTCAGCCAAAAATCTTAATGCTGCTTTCTCTCTCTCCCACCATATCTACTTCCTCAGCAAAGCCTACTGACTCTACTTCCAAACAAGAAACAGAACTGGATCATTTCTCACCAGCTCCACTATTGCCTCCCTGTTTTCAGCCAACATCAACTCCCAAACAGACGAGCAGAGCAGCCGCCTCATCTGTGTTCCTACTACTACCCTGGTCCTTGGCCATCACCCACACAGCAGCCAGATGATCTTTTTAAAGTAGTAAGTCACAGTCTATCACCCTGCTCTCCAAGTCTCTTGCAAAGACTTTTGGGGGTCTCAGGATCTGGCCTACAATCTGACCTCAACTCACAACCCCTACTTGCTCCCCCAAATATGCTCCCAACTCACAGCCTTTGCACTTGCTGCTCCTTCAGCCCAGAATGTTCTACCCTAGGAGAAATGGCTGGCTCCCTCCCCTGCTTCAGGTCTTTCAGTAAGACTGTGCCCAAGGCATGTGCAATAGCAACTATACCCTCACCTTGAGCATTCCTTAACCATATTCTCCTGCTTTTTCTCCAGCCCTTGTCATCACCTACCATATTACATATTTTTTAATTGACCATCTGTCTCTCCCAACTGGAATGCCACTCCCAGGAGAGCAGAGTCTGCTTCCCCAGGGGCTGAGATTTAACAGACACTCACTAAATACTGGACAAATGAATGTGCTATACATCTGAGCCTTTGCACAGGCTTGTTCCTCTGCCTGGAAGGCCCTGCCTCAGCTGATTCACCCAGGAACTTACTTATTCCATAGCCTCCATCATATATTTCCTGAGTCTGGGTCAGGTACCCTCTTAGTGTCTCAGAGTTCATTTTGCTTCCATCTTCCATTAGTACAGTGATCATGCTGGTTAGGGACTATATTTTGCTGCTGCCTTCCTCATCAGACTGTGGATATCTGAAGGGCAGGGACAGGCCCAGCATCCTACACAGGGACAGTGGCTGGCACACAGCCTGATGCGAGTTGGCACTTGTGATGGTACAAGAGAAATAGGAGAGAAGCCAGGCACAGTGGCCCACACTTGTAATCCCAGCACTTTGGGAGGCCAAGGCAGGAGGATTGCTTGAGTCCAGGAGTTCGAGACCAGTCTCGGCAATAAAAAAGTTAGCCAGATGTGGTGGTGCATGCCTATAGTTCCAGCTACTTGGAGGCTGAGGTGGAAGGATCGCCTGAACCCAGGAGGAGGAGGGCACAATGAGCTGTGATTGTGTCACTGCACTTCAGCCTGGGCAACAGAGTGAAACCCGACTCAAAAAAAAAAAGGAGCCAGAGAGAACTCCCAGAACACACACCAGCATGGTGGGAGTGTATGAGGGGAGCTGAACAAACCTGGGCTGCTGCTGGTGGGCAGGTCCATGGTGGATTATCAACAAGTGAGTAAAACCTCAGAACAGTCCCCAGTCAACAAGAAGAAATGGAAGTATATTGTTGCTATGGCTACATCCAAATAGAGTACATTATGATAAAGCTAGGCTCAAATTTATCATGGTACCCATTCTCTCTGTGGCCGTGCTCAACCCTCCTCTGAAAGTGAAACATCCATGACCTGCAGGACGAGAAGAACCAGCATCACAGCAATAAAGCATCTCCACAGGTGATCCTTGCTTGGAAAGGCATTCGCTATGCCCTTGAGAGTCCCTGCATGTTTTCTTGCTGCATATACCAAGAATGTAAAGCCCTGACTGTCCCTGACCAGGGCCATTTATTGGGGTTATAATTGCAGCAAGCAACCTTGAGAGAATATGTTATCTAAGTCCTTCATGGAGGAGTGCCAGCTATCCCAGTGGGAAAAATCATTATCCCCCTCTCTGCCACATAAAGCAAAGCCACTGGCTCAACAGGGGTCTCAATTCCCCTAAGTACTCAGACCTGATCTGCTGTAATTCAGCTAAGTTAAAAATAAATAGCATAGGTCATTGGCTTGCTAAGCTATGGGTAGCTATGTATTCTTTGAGCTATGGCCAGGTCATGTTTTCTTAAGCTTTGGCCCCCTTCCCTACCTTGAGGAGGTGAATCTCCTCTTTCTCTTTTTCTTTCTAGTTTAGTTTTTAAATAAACTGTATTTTCTAATCTAAAAAAACATTAATAGCATTATACAGAAAAGAGTTAACAGTCAGCCTGACTGCCATTCTTTAAAAGGCCTGCTTCCGGCCAGGCGCGGTGGCTCGGCCTGTAATCCCAGCACTTTGGGAGGCCGAGGCGAGAAGATTGCCTGAGCCCGGGGGTTCGAGACCAGCCTGGGCAACTTGGTGAGACCTCATCTCTACAACAAATCACAAAAACTAGCCAGGCATGGTGGCGTGTGTCTATAGTTCCAGCTACTTGAAGGGCTGAAGGAAAGGATAAACTAAGCCTAGCAGGTGGAGGCTGTGGTGGCTGTGAACATGCCACTGCACTCCAGCCTGGGCAACGAGAATGAGACTCCAACTCAAACAAAAAAAGAGGCCTGCATGTCTCACACCTATAATCTCAGCACTTTGGGAGGCTGAGGTAAGAGGATTACCTGAGCCCATAGGTTCAAAACCAACCTGGGCCAACTTGGGAAGACCTCATCTCTACAATAAATCAAAAAATTAGCCAGGCGTGGTGGTGTGCGCCTGTTGTTCCAGCTACTTGGAAGGCTGAGGTGGAAGGATCGTCAAAGTCCAGCAGGTTGAGGCTGCGGTGGCCATGAGCATGCCACTGCACTCAAGCATGGGCGACAGAGTGAGACTCCGACTCAATAAATAAATAAATTAAAGACCCGTTTCCAAGGCTAGCCCTTGGCTGGCATCTGGGAACTTGCATTTCAGGAGGGCTCCTACCACCCTAACTGATAGGAGTGGTTCATTGTGCCTAAACTGTTTGTATAAAGCTGAATATTTGCTTTCCTCTGGGGAGTTTGGGGTTTTTGTACAAGTTAGGCAAAAAGTACCCACATGACCAGCTCCCAGTAAAAACCTGGGCATGAACTTCCCTGGCAGACAACATTTACACATATTATCACAACTAGTTGCTGGGGATACTAAGCACATCCTGGGTGACTCTAGTGGAAGAGGACTCTGGAAGCTGTGCCTAGCTTCCCCTAGACTTTGCCCCATGCATCTTTTCCCTTTGCTGATTTTGCTTTGTATTCTTTCTCTGTAGTAAATCACAGCCATGAACATGACTATATGATGAGTCCTGTGAATCCTCTTTGTGAATCATCAAACCTGGGAGTGGTTTTGGGAACCCCTGACACAGGTGTCTATGGGTAGCAGCAGCTATCCAGCCCCAGTGACAAAATTGGAAGACTAACTGCCATAAAGGCCAGTCAGACAATGACCTGAATTAAAAACCATCATCATCCTTGCTTAGGTCATACTCCTAACAACTAGGCATGTTATATTCTGAACTGTTGTCAGTGTCCTAGCCATCTGAAGACTGCAAACCAGCAAATGAAAGACACTTAACCTTCTTTACAGCCAAAAACTGTGGAAACAAATTTTAGTTGCAAACTGGACAGTCTGGGTCACTCATTTAGATGCCCACAGTAAGGATCATTCTCTGATGAGATCAATTCTCTGATGAGAATCCAACTGGATTCGAACTGCTCATCAAGCCTACACCATCCAGATCACTGCCACTGTCACCTAAATGTATCACTGTACTAGATGTGACAACACATCTACTACCAATGACTGGTGCACAAAGCAGAGGACTCTATATTTCTGGGTCAACCACCTGAGTCTCTGGCTGGAATGGTATGGATCAAGATCAATAGGATTATGGGCATGTGGTTGAGTCTACAGCTTGCTGATTTTCCCTGAGGGGCCCACGTGGATAAAGATATAGCAAGGTCTCTATAAATCTGTAAAAATGCCCTGGTCCTACTCAGACCTGATGCTTCTGAATAAAAGGTCTACGTGAGAGTAGTAAGCAATTAGAGAAAAAGTAAAACTATAGTTTCTGGGATAAAACACATGGATTTCTTTTTTTTTTTTTTGAGTTGGAGTCTCACTCTGTCGCCCAGACTGGAGTGCAGTGGCACGCTCCCAGTCACTGCAGCCTCGACCTGCTGGGTGCAGGTGATCCTTCCGCCTCAGCCTTCCAAGTAGCCGGAACTACCACGCGCACTACCACATCCAGCTAATTTTTGATCTATTGTAGAGACAAGGTCTTACCAAGTTGCCTGGGTGGGTCTCAAACCGGCAGGCTCAGGCAATTCACTCGCCTTGACCTCCCAAAGTGCTGGGATTACAGGTTGAGCCACCAAGCCCGGCCAACACATAGATTTTGTAGCAAATAATCCTGGCACCCAGAAAGTGTGGGGAGCAATTACTGCTCTCTTTGTCTCTTAGATCCTGCACTGCCACTTGGCGATACAATCGTAGTCTGCCAAAGCCCAGTGGCAGCTGCTGTTGTCAATGTGGCCAGCTGTTGGGCATATCATTCCAGTCCACGTGAGAGGAAAACTCACATAGACACATCAGCACTGAACTATTCTGCTGTGCCAAATACCATCAAAGATAATTCCCAACAGTGATCCTGTGCAGACATACAAGCCAGAATAACCTTGTTTTAATCTGACAGGTACAAATTCATCTGCTTCTCCTGATGCCCAAGCAGCCTTGGATTATGCCATGTAGGGCAAATGAAGCTCCATGGTGACACTGTCCTTGGGCTTAGTCAAAGCTTGTGCTAGAGATCCAAATCAAGTGTAACATGGGAAAGAATGGGTCATGGATGTATCCCTATAGGGGACAAGGGTTTCTTTGGGCCCATTCATTGCAGTCTGTAATTACTGGCAATAACATCAAAGATTGACAGGTCAATCTCAATGCTCTCATGTGGGTAGTGATGGATAATAGATTGGTCTTAGAACATACCCTGATCGTCTAAAATGAGACCTACTGGTCCCACCAGGACTTAAGTCACAGTCGGGTGAGTCTGAGACCCTGGAGGACATGGTTGAGGTCAATACTGCAGGTTGGCCCCATTCTGTTTTTTAGAGTACAGTTGATAGTAGCCTTAAGTAAATAAAGTATGAGACAAATTGAATTGATTTGGTCCTACAGCCTCTATCAGTCAAACTAATCAGACTAAATGTCATATTAATGAGAAAATTTGAGTTAATCCAAGACATGTAGGGCTTGGGGTAGACTGTTGGGGTGGGCAACCCACCATGGCCCTGAGCGTCCCTGCATGTTCTTGCTGGGTACACCAAAAATACAAAGTCCTGACCCCTCTTTCCCTGGACCGTTTTTCAGGATTTGTCTGTAGAGAGCATCCTTGAAGACTGAGGCAATGTCTCCCACCAAACAAAGAGTAGGCTTGCCTCTGTTCACTATAAAAATGGTAAATTTCCTAAACTGGTGGTTCTCAGTTGTGATCCACACCCACTACATGTAGCATCCACCAGGGGACTTGGGGAACAAAGTGAACCAACACAACCAAGCCAACATTCTGGCTACTGCATTTGTTGTAATAGAGTCCGATGTCTCTGACCTGTGTCCATGAAGCAGAAATAGGCTAGTTCATGGGCCTACAAGCAGGGTAAAATCCTATAACATTCACAGAGCCAATACTCCCCTATATAGTCCTCCAGCCACCAACCATGCAGCCTTTCCTTCCTGCCCTTCCTGGCTATGTCCAGCCACCTCTGATCCCTTCCTCCTTCCACTGTATGTGTCCTCATCTTTCATCCCAAACTGTAGCCTCCAGTCCTCAGAGTCCACCTCAGCCTCCTAGAATGAGAGCATGTGCAGGAGAGCAGGATAGAAGCCAGATGGTACTCAGAGGCTCAAGGGAAGAGTGTAGGCTGACCTCCCTGGCTGCCCTGATGTTCACCTGAAGTGGGATGCCTATTTTGTGCTGGGATGGGTGTATTTACAGCCTCCAACTGCCCCCAACAGTTCCCATAGCTGAAGTCTACACCCCATGGACAGGGAACCTGTGGCAAGAGGAGCAGTGACTCGCCCACAGGCTCCAGTAAATGAGTGATGGTTTCTACATCCAGACCTAGGCATGTCTGACTCCAAGTCTAAAGTCACCCAAGGCCCCATCCCTTGCAAGTCCCAGCCTAAGCAAAGTAGACACAGCCACAGGCCCCTGGCAGCTCACCTCTGTGCGGTCTGTTTTAAATGGGTTCTGGAAGTTGGAGTCTTTCTCACTGATCCCCAGCTCCTGGGCCATCTGCAAAAAGGAAAAGCTAGTCATCCTCTGCCTTCTGCTTACCAGAGAGCCGCTCCCTCCATGCAGGGACCCAGGTCCCAGGCTTGGGCAGATGTGGGCCAGGTGATGACCTCAAAGGATCCAGATCTGCACAGAACCACTTAAAATGGAATTTCTGTGGCCCAAGGTACCCTAATGCCCAACAAAGAAAACACAACCAAGCACTGATTCAGGTCCAACTAAAGGCAGATGTGAGGCTCCTGGCCCATCACCAGACAGAGGGCTCCTGGGCTTCCTCTGTCCCTTACCAGGTTGAGGATGGGCGAGTGGGGCCCCTGGTCAAAGACGCCTGTTTGATTGCAGAAGCTGATGCCCCAGCGGATGAGGAGGTTCCAGTTGGAGTTGCGGTCAAAGTAGTGGTGCACAATCCTCGGGAAGCGTAGTACTACATCGCCGAAGAAGGCCGTGTTCTCCACCACATGGGAGAAAGCTGTCAAGAGGATCCTGATAAGTGGCCAGAGTAGAAACCTGCCTAACGCCTGCCTGGCTAGGACCTGACAGCCTCCAAAGAAAGAGGCACCCACCAAACCCACTAAGCAGAGAAAAGAACAGCACCCATGACCATGTGTGTAGTGTGGGCTAAGGATCTTACGTCCACCAGCTCACTGAATCCTCGTAACCACTTTCAGAGTGAGATATGACTGCTGTTCCCATTTTACAGATGAGAAACTGAGGCTCAGAAGCTAGTGAGCGGCAAATCTGGGCTGCAAATCCAGGTCTGTGTGTCTGCCCAAAGGCATATCTCACCACAGGAGAGTGTTGTTTAGTACATGGATGCTGACGCATCACACAAGGCTTTGCTGGGCCTGACTCCCTGATATGGTATTCAAATGTCCAGTTGTGGGCTCTGGTGTTAACACAAGAGTGTTTGTGAGAGGCCAGGTCTGTCAGGATAGCCAGGGAACAGGCCATGGTTTTTCTTCTTTAATATTCCTTCCACTCTATTTCACTTTACATGCTTCTTAAGTTCTTATTTTGAACTTACTTTCTTTTCTTTTTTTTTTTGAGTTGGAGTCTCACTCTGTCGCCCAGACTGGAGTGCAGTGGCCGCTCTCGGCCACCACAGCCTCGACCTGCTGGGCTCCGGCGATCCTTCCGCCTCAGCCTTCCGAGTAGCCGGAATTACAGGCATGCGCTACCATGCCCAGCTGATTTTTTTGATTTATTGTAGAGATGAGGTCTCGAACCCGCGGGCTCAGGCAATCCACTCACCTCAGCCTCCCAAAGGCGCAGGATTACAGGCTGAGCCACCGAGCCTGGCTCTTACTTTATTTTCATTTTACTTTTTTTTTTTTTTGAGTCAGAGTCTCACTCTGTCACCCAGGCTGGAGTACAGCGGCACAATCACAGCTACTGCAGCCTCAACTTCCTGGGTTCAAGTGATCCTTCCGCCTTAGCCTTCTAAGTAGCTGGGACTACAGGCACAAGCCACCATGCCCAGCTAATTTTTTTTATTGTAGAGACAAGGTTGTCTCATCATGTTGCCCAGACTGGTGGTCTCCACCTCCTGGGCTCAGGCAATCTTGCCGTCCTCTCAAAGTGCTGGAATTATAGGCATGAGCCACCATGCTAGGTCTTGAAATTATTTTATTTATTTTATTTTTATTTATTTATTTATTTTTTAGTTGGAGTCTCACTCTGTCGCCCAGACTGGAGTGCAGTGGCCACTACCAGCCACCGCAGCCTCGACCGGCTGGGCTCCAGCAAGCCTTCCGCCTCAGCCTTGCTGGAACTACAGGCGTGCGCTACCACACCCAGTTAATTTTTGATTTATTGTAGAGATGAGGTCTTGCCAAGTTGCCCAAGCGGGTCTCGAACCCACGGGCTCAGACAATCCACTCACCTCAGCCTCCCAAGGCGCAGGATTACAGGCTGAGCCACCAAGCCCGGCTTTGAAATTATTTTAGACTTACATAATATAACACAAAATTCCTTCACTCAGCTTCCTCTAATGTTATCATCTTATATAACCATTGTACAACTATCTCAACTAGAAAATTAACAGCAACACAATTATATTAACTAATCTACAGACCTTATTTTAATTTTGTCAATTTTCTCACTAATGTTCTTCTGCTGGTCAATAGATCTGTTTAGACCGGGCTTTGTTAGTGTGTTTTAGGAAAACAGCCTGTTGCAGAGCAAGAGTGATGCTATCCTGAAGTAAAACAGCCATGATGGTCAATATCTGACCCCTGCATACCAAGGTATTCTGCAGTAAGATCTTTAAACAATGCCTGTAGCATAAATAACGCCACATAAAGATGTTTAGTGAATCTTACCAATGGTCCTAAGTTTCACAAGAAAGTCTGAGACATGACCAGATATACATTTTATCAAAAAAAAAAACTTGCTATATAGGCCTTGTGGTGGCTCACATCTGTACTCCCAGCGCTTTGGGAAGTTGAGGCAGGAGGACTGCTTGAAGCCAGGAGTTTCAGACCAGCCTAGGCAACATAACAAGACATCATCTCTACAAAAAATAAAAATCAATCAGATGGGCGTAGTGGTGTGTGCCTATAATCTCAGCTACCCAGGAGGCTGAGGCAGAAGGACCTCCTGAACCCAGGAGGTTGAGGCTGCGGTGAGCTGTGATTATGCCACTGTACTCCAGTCTGGGTGACAGAGTGAGACCCTGACTCCAAAAAACCAAGAAAAAAACAAAACAAAAACACTTGCTCTGTAAAGGAAATGTTCTGAAGGTGGGTGCAGGGATCTACTGTCTCATGGCCACCCAAAATATTACTTCTGTTCAAAAGTCCCTATTAAATGTTTCTTTCTGAAACTGAATTTGTCAGCTTCTTTCTTTGGCCTTCAAGCTCCCTTGGCCTTTGTGGGTAGGTCTGCATAGACCTGCTCACCATGGAATATGTCCATCATGGTTGCAAGTCCTCCAGACCCAGGCTGGCATGAAGAACTATACACAACTCTGAAGGCAGCCCCTATTGGAGACAGAAGAGAGTGCCCAGGCAGCCCTCACCAGCACTGGCTAGGCCACCCAGAGACAAAGAGACTCCAAAGATATGCCAGGCTGGATCTGAGACATGTTAGGCAGCAACCCCTGGGCTTCAGGATAATCTTGAACCTTGAACAACTTGGGAGTCAACTTGGTTCAAAGGGAAGAGCCAGGCAAGTCACTTGTCCTCTTTCATCTGGAAAATAGAGGAAACTGCTTTCCTTACAGAGTTATAGTGGAGACTAGAGTTGGTATTTGTAAAGTATCACTTATTCGATACATAAGGGTTGCTTATATCCTCTCTCAAGCAGTGCAATCTAAGAATTAGATTGTAGCCAGTTAGTGTGGAAGAGAAATTCTTAGACGAGGGGATCTTATTTATATATGTTTTCCCCACTTTGTCTGAAAAGGGATTTAATGGAGTTGGAACTTTACAAATAGTAGTAAAGAGTACTGGTAACTGCCTCCACTGGCTCAGCCACTCTGACAGGCCTCAGTCTTTTCTTTAAATGAGAACAACTCTTGCTCTTCCTACCAGAAGGATCAGGGTGATGACTAACTGACCTTGTTTCGGCCTCTGGTTTTGTAGTGGGTGGTGACTTCTCCTTGGTCCTCCTGCTCCAAGCACAGGCTAGGACAAAGGAGTATATCTGTGTCAGAGGCACAGAAACTGGATCTAAAGTCCAGAAATGCTTGGAGAAACATAGACTAAATGACTATCTGCCCAAGGGATCACTTGAAAGGTGACACAAGAGGGTACTTCCAGGGAGAAAAAAATGAGTGACAAGAACAGAGAGAAGGAAGAGCTAAAGACCAGGGCTGTGAAGAGGAGAGGGTGGGGTGGGGAAAACCATACCATCCTTCAGCTTCTCATCCTGGGGGAAGGGTCCATCTGGGAGCACATCGGCAGCAATAAGCACTGTCCGTGAGTCCTCCAGTACCTGAAGGAACCCCACCTAGGCTGAGTGGCTTTGCAGAACCTGTCACAGACTGACCCCATCCCCACTTACTTAAACTCCACTTTGACTCTTTTGCATGTTGCTCCCCACCTCATTGAACACCATTCCCCCCCTTAGGACAGCTGTCCCCAACATTTTTTACATCAGGGACCAGTTTCTTAGAAGAGAATTTTTCCACAGACGATGGGATGTGGGAGACAGATGTAAGATTCTCATAAGTAGCACGCAAACTAGATCCCTCGCATGAACATTTCACAATAGGGTTTGTGCTATGAGAATCACAGATCTGACGGGAGATGAAGGAGATGAAGCTCTACTCGTCCAATGCTCACCTCCTGCTGTGTGGCCTGATTCCTAACAGGCCATGGACCAGTACTGGTCCATAGCCCAGGGGTTGGGGACACCTGTCTTAGGGAACTCTTACTTATCCATCAGTGCCCAGATAAAAAACTGGTCCTGCCACGAGCTGCCCTCTGCCTGCACATACCTTAAAAAGCCCCTTGAGCATGACATCAAGGATCTTGTACTGCTGGTGGACATCATTTAGCTGTGCCAGGTTCTTCAGTGCCAACAGCTGCTCCCTCCGCTTCACCTCAAACATCTTCTTGTCTTGGAGGCATTCAGTTAAGGGGCTTGCATCAACAGCCCTGTCTGGACAACCTGGTGGTCATGACCCAAAAGGCCCATTCCTCATCAGCAACAAGTATCTGCAAGGGCCATGGATGCCCATGGCTGGGACCTCCAGGAAAGGAACAAACTGAGAGGTACAGCCCGCAATGCATCATTCATCCAGTCCCCATCCTCCCAACCCTCCAGAACCTGGTTCCTGCCTTCCCTTCACTGTGGTCTTCTGCCCTCTCTCACATACATCCACTGTTCCAGAACCTCCACCTCTCTCACGCTGTATCCTCTGCCTTGGATGTTCCTTACCCTCCTCTAGGAGTTTCTATTCTTTCAAGACCTGTCTCAAAATGCACAGCACAGTATTTATCCCTGACTCCTACTATGTCCATCACAGCCCTGACCAGAGTACAATGATCGTTGTTTGGATGCTTTCTCCCCCTATATCTATGGATGCCTCAAAGCTAGGACTGCACCTCTCTCACGCTGTATCCTCTGCCTTGGATGTTCCCTACCCTTCACTAGTAGTTTCTATTCTTTCAAGCCTGTCTCAAAATGCACAGTACAGTATTTATCCCTGACTCCTACTGTGTCCATCATAGCCCTGATCAGAGTACGATCGTTTGTTTGTGGACTTTCTCCCCCTATACCTGTGGACGCCTCAAAGTTAGGGCTGGTTCTGATTCTTCTTTCTATCCCCAAAGCCTGGTCCAGAGGAGGTGGCTCAGTACACCACGGTCATCATAGTTCAAATAATCCAGAACTCCTGAGTTTCTGCCCGGGTCTTGCTCACAAGGTGCTAGGCATATGTACAGTCCTCATTGAGCCTCTTTGGCTCTAGAAATGTGCCTTGCCATCTCCATTTAACTGAGGCTCAGGAGAGAACTGACTTGCTCAAGGTTGGCTAGAGCACCTTACCTTCTCTGCCCTGGTCCGTCAGCTGGGCCTGATCATCTCTGGAATCCCCCAATAGGGGGACCTCATTTATAGACCTCTCAGAGACAGCTCATGAACCATCAACCAACCCGAAAGGATACAGATCTCCAGGCTCGGGTCCAGAGAGGTCCTCAGGGTGCCTGTGGCTCCTGTCCCAGACAGTAGCAGGACAAAGAGGAAGGCCAGGAACTGAAAAAGGTCCATATCCAAGACCCTGGAGCTAGAGAAGTGACCCAAAGAAAGACAGCGAGATCCAGAGGTTGGTGCTATATAAAATATAGAGTATACATGAACAGCAACTTCCCCTGACATGGAAAAGCCTCCAATACCAAGAAACAAGCTTTGGAAAGTCCTGAAGTTCCAGCCTTTAGCCCAGGGCCTGTGACCAGCAGGCATATAATACAGACCTATGGGATGGTAGAAGGAAGATAAATGTTAGAAACACAGGAATGCTTAGAGCACAGGGTCAGCATCTAGAGCTCTGAGTTGGAGACCTGTCCCTGGCCCTGACTGTGGAACCTCGGGCAGACTGCTCAGTGTAAGCCTTAGTAGCTTCCTCACCTGTAAAAGAAGGCTTAAGGAGGTTTCCTCCCTGCTGCAAGGAGGGAGGTCTGGGTGAGGTGCTATGCCCAGGGGAGGCATAGTGGTCAACAGTATTCCCTTTCAATCCCTTATCCTAACAGGAATCCCATGCAGCCAGAAGGGTATGAAACTTCTGTCCTTAGAAAGGAAGAAGGAACAAAGAGCAAGGAGGCAAGGCAGTCTTGGGGTAAGAGGGCTGCTACTCACTTTGAAACCACAGGTACCACATGCAATACCTATTCCTGTGAAAGTTCATTTTCTTTTATCTTTAAGCATGTGATTTGCTGGTCATACATCATTGCCTTCTGCTTTTCTTCTTCTTTGAGAGGGCACATCTTTTTTTTTTTTTAGGTTAACTAAATGTGTTTGTTTGTTTTGTTTTGTTTTGAGTTGGAGTCTCACTCCGTCGCCCAGGCTGGAGTTCAGTGACACGCTCGTGGCCACCCCAGCAGCGACCTGCTAGGCTCCGGTGATCCTTCCACCTCAGCCTTCCAAATAGCCGGAACTACAGGCGTGCACTACCACACCTGGCTTTTTGATTTATTGTAGAGACGAGGTCTCGCCAAGTTGCCTGGGCTGGTCTCAAACCCGCGGGTTCAGGCAATCCACTTGCCTCGGCCTCCCAAAGTGCTGGGATTATAGGCTGAGCCACCAAGCCCGGCCTGTTCGCCTTTTTAAAAAAGTATTTATTTATTATACAATTGTGGGGTACAAGTGAGGATCTACTACATAAGTAGGCTGCATGCAGGTGAAGTTTGGGCCTTTAGGTAGCTCTCACTCCCCCTGCTAGTGGACCAAGTACCCTTTGTGTTACCACGTGCCCCTTACCCTCCTCCCTCCCTCCTTCCCCTAGTGCCGATTCTGCCCTGTGCTAAGGTGATAAGTGATGGGGCTCACTTATAAGTGAGAACATCCAGTATTCAGTTCTTTGTTTCTGTGATAGTTCACTTAATTTGACGGTCTGATACTATTAATACATCCCAGCCAAGGCAATGATTTTGTTCTTCTTTATGGTTGCAAGAGAGTATACCTTTTTACTTGGCTGGGATGATAACTCTCTTTTAACTTTTTTGTCAGTTCCTATAAGTTTTTTCTCCAGTTCTGTTATTATGGCCTAACACTGAAACGTTGTGCCTTGAATGCCAAGAAAAGTGTTTTCTTCTAATATAACTTGGTTTTTCTTCATCTATCTAAATTGTTCCATGTAGCCAGGGAACTTCTCATGCTTTTAACTAAGATCAAGTACTCTCTTGTTCAAGATACTAGTTTTCTTGCCTATGTTCCTCTATAATATGGCAAACACTCATAACCTTGGACACACTCTTCCTGTGTCTAATTAAATTCAAGTACCAAAAAACTGAGCTATAAAAGGGTTAAGGCTTTTTGTCCTTTGTTTTTAACATGCATGTTACCTTCTCTACTGCTTTTGAAGTCTTTGATTATCACTCTGGCTAAATGTATGACTAGTATTTCATAGTGACCTGTGATCCTGTTTTTGACCAGCTGAACTTAGGAACTTTCCAGTCAAGCCATTAGAGATCCTCAAAGGATGTATTTCTCATCTTGTAGAGATATTAAGTGATTAGCCTTATTTGGTTAAGTGAATGGGAAATACTGTCAAATAATAAGTGATGTTAGCCCAAATGTAGTGGTTCACACCTGTCATCCCAGCACTTTGGGAGGCCGAGGCAAGAGGACTGCATGAGCCCAGGGGTTTGAGACCAGCCTAGGCAACTTGGTAAGACCTCATCTCAACAATAAATCAAAAAATTAGCTGGGCATGGTGGCACACGCCTATAATTCCAGCTACTTGGAAGGCTGAGGTTAAGGAGTACCTGAGACCAGCAGGTCGAGGCTGCGGTGGCTATGAGTGAGCCACTGCACTCCAGCCTGGGCAAAAAAGTGAGATTCTGACTCAAAAAAAGTGATGGTAGATCTTCTTTTAATTACATCTATGGGTATGTTGTTTACATAAATGTTCCAAAATGGTATAAAACTCTTAGAAATCTAATATGTTATCAGTCATAATTCTGGTTATGTTACCTGCCACAAAAATAACAAATTGACAAATTTCCTTGTCAACTGCTGATTACGATGAACTTCCACCAGATTTCTAACCACGGTTATTCTAAGTCTCCATCATCCACAGTTTGATTCTTTCTCTAAAAGCATTTATAACCAGGTTCATAAGACTCTAACAAGTAATCTTAAATACAAGTTTCCAAAAACTTTAAGATCAATTGACTAAATAAAAATTTTTCAGAGCTCTAATGAAGAAACTGATGAATTCATGAAACCGCTAATCAAGACCAAACAGAACAAAAATTAATTACACCAGATTAAGCTACGGACGAAGGTGTTTATGACTTTATTTGACACATTATTAGCTCTTTACTTGTTTGTTTTCCAGATTTAAGAAAACTTTTTCTCTTAAGCTATCTAGTTTACAGCAATTTGATAAAATATAATTTTGTGAACAAAGGTGGAAACATTTACCTTTTCTCCCTACTTGATCCCTCCAAAATTTGGAAGCCACTCACGAGTAGTCTTATGGCAATAGGGTTACTTGCATAAATTCAGTAAGGTTTGCTCTCTCTTTATAGTAGGATACAATTGGAAACGGTGGTTATGTTACCAGGGCTGTGACTGGAATATCATATTTGAGAATGAGCATAGAAAATCTGGCTTCAAGGGGTCCCAGCCATACAGTGACAACTGTCACTTCTAGGCTGGACACAATGGCTCACACCTATAATCCCAGCATTTTAGGAGGCCAAGATGGGAGAATTGCTTGAGCCCAGGAGTTTGAGATCAGCCTAGACAACACAGCGAGCCTTCATCTCTACAAAAAAATTTTTAAAATGTGACCGGGCGTGATGGCGCACATCTGTAGTCCCAGCTACTTGGGAGGCTGAAGAATTGCCTGAGCCCAGGAGGCCCAAGCTGTGGTGAGCAGTGATCGTGGCACTGCACTCCAACCAGGGCAACAGAGACCCCCAACTAAAAAAAAAAAAAAAAAAAGTCACACAGCTATTACCAGGCTAAACCAAGGGTCTATTTGGTTCTAAATCCAGTGCTCTGCATCCTATCTCTTTCTAAGCATCGGTTACATAGGATCAGAACTGGCCACTGATCTACCAGAACACCTGCCCCAGGGGAGAGATGCTCAATTATAGACAGTGAGAGGTTACGGAGGACATCCAGGGAAGCCCCCACTTTAAGGCAGATAAAACAAGTGAAGCCTAAAGAAGTAGTCCAAGTTTGCCCAGGATCCTCC
>NW_007249744.1:881716-939961 GCF_000164805.1 Carlito syrichta
GCCAGACTCAAGGGAACAAAACTAGGCTAGGGCAAAACTCGGGACCAAAATATCAGACAGCCGGCAATGACTGAAGCATGGGAGAAATGAGAAAGAAAAGTCCAAAAAAGCAGACTGTGGGAGTGGGGTGCTTTTTCTGTTACTCACTTTTTCGGTCTCTCAATATCGCTCCCGTCCTGGGCGACCCCCCAAAGCTCTTTTCGGCTCAGCATGGGACTCTGAACTCATTCTGCAGAGGTGACCTGAGCCGATTACCCGGGGTCGAAGGCCTGGAGGAGGGAGCGAGTCTTCCATGGAACACAGGCGTCCAGCTCCGTGAAACCTCCTCCGGACCCCCTGCAGCCGGTTCAGGACCCTAGGTCCCCACATTCCTCTCCCCAGAAGCCTGCAGCCTAGCGCCCCCAGCACCACTTACCTGGCCTGGCGGAAGGGCGGGCAAACCCTCGGCGTGAGCCTCCACTCGAGGGAGCACCAGGCTAACTGCAAAGACACAACTTGGGACACCAGAACAGCAGCGTAGGGACCGCCGAGTGCGGTCCCGCCCACCGTGCTGTTCCCGGCTAATGAGCACGGGCCGCGACCGCCGCGCTCCGTGACCTCATTTCCGGCCCCGCCCTCCGCGCTCTGTCGCGAGTCCCGCGAGCCGTCAGCCACAGCTTCGACCCGCCCCCTTGCGACGCGGTGCGGGCAGGTGCTGGGGAACCCTACCCTCGGTTTATATTGGGTTGGAGGAAGTTTAGTCTGCAGGTGGGGTCTGGCCCAACTTAAAGGGCGCGTCAGCAAACTGAGGCCCTAACTCCTACAGGTCGGGCGACCTGCCAACGCACCCTCCCCGAAACTATTTCGTCATCTATGACCGTATTTTTTTTTAACTTCGAGTCGCAAGATGAAGTCGTGACTAGCACTTTTTTCCCTTTTCTTTAAGGACCTAGCAGAGCCCGGAGTGCGGAGTTCAGGCATCCCCTGCTCGCCCCCCCGCCCCGGCCGACTAACTTCGAGACCAAGTTCGTCGGGGGCTTCCGGTCCGTTCATTGGGCCTGAGTTCAAACCCAGTTTTGCGCAGGGTCAGGACAGTCCCGAGAAGGCATAGTGGCGTGGCCAGTCACCGGCACGAGACCCTCGCGGGCGAAACTCCCAGGCTGGGCTGAGCTCGGAACCGAAGCAGGCACAGCTGTGGAGCGCAGCAGACCGCGTGCCAGGTGCCGAGTGGAAACAAACATTAAATAGGATCTGCTCACGTGGACACATAAATCCATGCTCTGAGAGGAAAAGGAACAGAAGGGACCGGCTGTAGCCGGGGAAGGGCTGAGGCTGGGACAGTTTTGCTCAGCTAGAAAGACTGGAAGAATTTGACCTTCCTTGCCTGGGAAATAAACCTCTCCCCACCTCCACGTGAGGTGAGGCTGTAGGTAAAGCGCCTCTCAGAGCATTCGGATCACAGCAGCCCCAACCACGTGGCCTTTCCCCTTCCAGCCTTGAGGTTGGCCTGATTAGTATTCTCTGAGTACAACTGAGGCATCCAGCTGGCGCTCCTTGAGTGTCCTCACCAGATTAAATCCTGCTCCCTCTCTCCCTGAGGCGGCCATCAGTCTCTTGCTAAAACATCCCGTTATCCAACTAGCAAAGAAACCAGCTTCAGGGAGATTAGATGAATTCAGAGTGAAACGTTTTGGGAAAACACACGCAGGTATGTGAGTGTATCATTTTATTTCCTGATTCCATTTCAACAATGGAGTAAATGGCTCCAGATGAATGGCTTCAGTTGTAATCCATTTCCCCAATAATATGCTCTAACTTTGTCTCCAGGTCTCATTTCTTTCTCCATTTCTGGGCCTTCAAGTCCTGACCGTCAGTCTCTGATATGGGACAGAGATACAGCCACCCCTTCCAGGCAGCTAGCAGCAAAACATTAAAGAAGAACAGCAGAGAGGTAGAGCCAACCATGGGGGCATCACGCTTCCAGAGCCCCCAAAAAGGCAAGAATCGTCAGACAAGAATAGAGGTGCTCCTAAGAAAAGTGGGATGAATTCTAAAATTGGGACCTGAACACCTGGACTAGGTGGAAAGGGCAAAGAGGAAAGCCAGAGAGGCAGCTTATGGGAGTAGAGAGGAAGCACCCTACAGTAACACACACCTCTGGACTGCAGTGTCTCTGGAGCACTACAACAACCCCCCTGAGGGCCTCTGACCACTGCCACAGCCCCAAGCTTTCTTAGGGACATACCAGTCACAAACACATATACACAGACACATTCTGTGTTGGGCTGAGTAGCACTTGTGCCAACTGAGCTTGGGCAACTTTCTCCAAAGCTCTTGAGGTAGACTAGCTTCTTCCTGAGTCTAGTGATGTACCTTTGGAGACAGGCAAATCTAGGATCAAATCCTGATTCTATCACTAGCTGTATGATCCTGGGCATGTCATTTAATGTCTCTAGTCTAAGTTTTCTTATCTTGGAAAGAGAGTAGGAACAATAACAAACACTAATATAGCACTCTCATAAAGCCAGGTGTTGTTCCCAGCATTTTACACATATACATTAAGTCCTTGAAATAATCCTAGGAGGTAGGTATAATTTGAGTATCTCTTATCCAAAGTGCTTAGGACCAGAAGTGTTTCAGATTTCAGATTTTTCAATATTTGCATACATATATAAAATGAGTTATGCTGGGAATGATACCCAAGTCTAAACACAAAATTCAGCCAGGCACAGTGGCTCACACCTGTAATCCCAGCACTTTGGGAGGCAGAGAAGAAAGGATTGCCTGAACCCAGAGTTTCAAGACCAGCTTGGGCAACTTGGAGAAACCTTGTCTCTGCAATAAATCAAAAAATTAGCCAGGCATGGTGGCTCACGCCTATAGTGCCAGCTACTTGGAAGGCTGAAGTGGAAGAATCACCTAGGCTCAGCAGGTCAAGGCTATGATAGCTGTGATGGTGCCACTGTACTCCTGCCTCCACAGAATGAGACTCTGACTCAAAAAAACAAAAACAAGAACAAAACCCCACAAAATTCATTTGTTTACATGTACCTTATAAACATAGCCTGAAAGTAATTCTATGCAATATCTTAAATAATTTTGTGCATGAAACAAAGTTTGGGCTGCATTTTGACTGCTACTCAATCACATGAAACCAGGTGTGGAATTTTCCACTTGTAGCATCATGTCAGCACTCAAAAGGTTTCAAATTTTGGAGCACTTTGGATTTTGAATTTTTGGCTTAGGGACGCTCAACTGTACTACAACTACCTTAACACTCCTAGCTTCTGTGAGGACTAAATACAATGTGTGTGATGTGCCTGGACCTCTGTAGAAACTTAATAAATAGAACAAGTCATTGTTGCCAACACTTAATTATCCTCACTGACCCCTCCTTACTTTAGAGGACAGGACTATAGTATACTTCTCTGTCTTGAAGCATGATGCCACAGACTCCCACAGTCTGGGTGACCTTGCCTAGGCTAAGGCTCCCAGATGTAAGAAAGGATACAACATGTCCTGTAGCAGCGGCTGGCCTGAGAAGGCACTAGGGGGAAGGCCCTCCAAGGAGGCCTGCAGATTCCGGATCATGCTGTGGTCATCCAAGAGGCCCATGCTCTGGACCTGAGGGAAGAGGGCAGGGAAGGTGGCCTTCTTAGTCCCCACTCCACATACACCCTCTATAACTACCCCTGTCCCCCTGCACTTCCAACCCCCCATTGGCTGCTGTGCATCAGACCTCCTACCCCCAATAGAGAGGATAGTCTTGAAGGTCTAGCCTCACAGAGGCTACATGGCATCCCCTTCCCACCTACCTGAAGGAAGAAGCCACGCAGAGCCTGGAGTGTGGTGTTTGACAGGATAGATAGGTCAGCCAAAGCTGCACCTTGCAGAACATGACCCACCTCTTCATGAGAGAGGATGCTGATGCTCCGGTACCGCACAAACTGGCCCAGGAAGAGAAGCCCCAAACACCCAGTGATTTGGCAGCTCCTTCAATCATAGACATCTCCTGTACCCCTACTGCACTCAGCACTGCTCTAGAGATAATGTTCTGAAGGCCACACAACCCTACCTTCAAGGAACTCAGAGTTGGTGGGCTGGGGTAGGGTTGTATCATGGGAGGAATGAGGCACATAAGGCAAACTGTGACATCCTGAGAGAGTTGGCCCTACTGACCACTTTGGCCTTCTCCCCTGCTGTTCTTTTTTTTTTCCTCTCTCTCCCTAGCCTTTCAATGCACACTCATGACCAAAATGAATGATGAGTGGTTTCTCTAACATACCACCATGTGCTCTTGTGCCTGCTGTTCTCACTTCACTACCTGGAATACCTTTCCTCCTCTATATTAATTCTTCAAGCCCCAGTTAAAATGTTATCTTCACTGCTGAGAAGCAATTACTTTTCTCTGTGTTCCCACACCAACCACTGATTTGTTGATCTACTTCACTATCATTCATAGGTTTGCTGCTTTGTTATTTATTCAATGGGCACTAATTGTTTACCAGGCAGTTATCATCTCCTCTACTCCACCACTTATAACATCATATTTTAACTATTAGTTTACTTGTCTATCATCCCCTTCTCTAGACTGAGGGGCCCTAAAAGCAGAGCATATGGCTCATCAACATCCTTGGTACCCATGAGACCTGGCATGGGGCAGGTAGACCCTGGTCAACATTTCATGAGAGTAATAAGAGAAAGGGTGTCAGAGTCTCCTGGGGTGAGGAAATGTGGCATTAGAGAAATTCTCTAAAGGCCTCTTGTAGGGTGAAGGCCCACCCAGTCCCTCTACCTTCTTTGAGGATTATGGTTACCTAAAGTAACCCAGTTCATGACATTCTTCAGACAACAAGACTATGCCTTCTGCACTTACCAGGGTCATGAGCCTTAAGATCTCAGGTCTAAGGAAGGAATTCTCTCTGGCATCCAAGAGGGTAAACAGCAAAAACCGATTCCAGGGCTGGGAGGCCACATGGAGTGCTACGGGAGACACCAGTCACCATGGGTTGTTAATGGTATGTTTCCAAAGGCCTTGGAACATTGCTAAAGAAGACTTTCTCCTATGGCTCACAATGAGGCTGCTCAGCTGGAGGCAGAGCATTGGATCTCAGGAGGTTTCTTTCTTCCCTGGGATTTTATCTACTCATGATGACTGGCTCAGTAAAACTATAAACCCCATGATTGTGGGAAGCAGACAGTAGGAAAGGGTTCTGCTGCTTATGAACATTATGACCTTAGTTGGGCACATCATTTAACCTCTCTAAATCCAGGGACCTCATCTGTATAAATGGGCATGACCATGCCCTTGCAGTATTGCTAAAAGAATTAAACACAAGGAGAATTAAACATCGATCACACAACAGGAGTAGGAAGACTGGGGAAGGAGAATGACAGGGGCTGGCTTCCCCCACTCTTCCCTATGAGAACATCAAAGAACGGGAAGGGTTTCTACCAATGTCTGGTCTCCGGGCATGCAGGTAGTCAAGCAAGGCCTCCAGGCAGCCAACACAGGCCTGGGACAACAAAGGGTCCTTCTGCAGAATAAAAAAAAACAAAAACAAAAAAACAAAACAGAAGCTCAAGTCAAGTTTTGCTACCAATGGGTTTTGTTGCCAACCCCCCCAAAAAATTTTCGACCTTCAGAGTTATTTGGATTTCAGCATTTCAGATTTGAAATTGTGACCCTATCAATAATCAAGAAATGTTTGTTGGCATCATCTCCCACCCACATACAGAGCACAGTGCTTATACTAGGTGCCTTACTGACATTCAAGAGGGTGTTCTATTTCAGAAAATAAGATGGACCTTAGGCCTCACTAAGAAATTCATAGATTTCAGACATTGGAAGAGCCCCATAGTTTATCTAAGCCAGTGGGTTTCAACTTTTTTTTTACAGGCAGCAGAACCTTTCATCAAATAAAATTTTATACTCTAATGAGCATATGAAAAGATTTCATTCTCACTAATCATTAGGGAAATTCAAATTAAAACTACTATGAGATATCCCTACACATCTACCAATATCTAAAATTTAAGAGTGAAAATACCAAGTGGTGAGAATGTGAAACAAGTGGTGAGAATGTGAAACAACTGGAACTCTCATATGTTGCTGATGGGAAGGTAGAATGGTGTAGCCGCTTTGGGAAACAATTTGATGATTTCTTATGAAGCTAAACATACACTTACCATATGTGGTAGGCAGAATTTTAAGATTACCCATGATCTTTGCATTCAGATGTTACTCCTGTGATTATGTTATATGGAAAAAGAGAAATTGTTTGGATGGGCACAGTCTAATCACACAGGCCCTTTAAAAGTAGAGTATTCACATTAGCCAGGCGGTAGTATGCGTCTATAGTTTTAGCCACTTGGAAGGCTGAGGCAGAAGAATTGGCTGAGCCCAGCAGGTCAAGGCTGAGGTAGTCATGAGTATGCCACTGCACTCCAACCTAGACGACAGTGTGAGACTCCGACTCAAGAAAAAAAATAAAATAGAAGCAGAGTTTTCTTTGGCTGATAGCAGAATAACCAGAGAGACCCAAGTGTGAGAAGGGCTGGGCACAGTGGCTCACACTTGTAATCCCAGCACTTTGGGAGGCTGAGGCAGGAGGATTGCCCGAGTCCAGGAGTTCAAGACCACCCTGGGAAACATGACAAAACCTCATCTCTACAATAAAGCAAAAAATTAGTGGGCATGGTGGTGCGTACCTGTAGTCCCAGCTACTTGGAAGGTTGAGGCAGAAGGATTGCCTGAGCCTAGCAGGTCAAGGCTGTGGTAGCTGTGATGGTACCACTGTACTCCAGCTCAGGTAACAGAGTGAGACTGTAACTAAAAAAATAAAATAGGCCTGGCGCAGTGGCTCATGCCTATAATCCCAGCACTTTGGGAGGCCAAGTTGAGAGGAATGCCTAAGTCCACGGGTTCAAGACCAGCCTGGGCAACTTGGTGAGACTTCATCTCTACAATAAATCAAAACACTAGTGGGTATGGTGGTACACGCCTGTAGTTCCAAATACTTGGAAGGCTGCAGTGAAAAGATCGATTGAGCCCAGCAGGTCGACGCTGAAGTGGCCGTGAGCATGCCACCGCACTCCAGCCTGGGCAACAGGTGAGACTCCAGCTCAAGAAATAATAAAATGAAATGAAAAAGTTAGAAGAACTCGATGTGCCATTGCTGGTTTGAAGATGGATAGGCTATGTGAGAAAAAAACTGCAACAACCTTAAATAGCTCAAAGAGGCCTCTAGGGAAGAGTCTACTTCCCCCAGATAAGCACCCAGCCTGTCTGACACCTTGATTTCAGCGTTGTAGGACCCTAAGTGGAGAACCTGGTGGTGCTGACCCAAGCTTCTGACCTGTAGAACTGTGAGATAATAAATAGGTATTGCTTTATGTCACTAAAATGTGACATAATAAATGGGTATTGTTTTATGTAACTTGCTATGCAGCAATGGAAAATTAATATATCAGCTGACCTAGCAATCCCACTCCTAGGTATTTATCCAAGATAAATGAAAACATATATCCACACAAAGACTTGTACTTCAGTCATTATTTTTTTTTTTTTTTTGAGTTGGAGTCTCACTCTGTCGCCCAGACTGAAGTGCAGTGGCCGCTCCCGGCCACCACAGCCTCAACCTGCTGGGCTCTGGCGATCCTTCCGCCTCAGCCTTCCAAGTAGCCAGAACTACAGGCATGCGCTACCACGCCCAGCTGATTTTTTTATTTATTGTAGAGATGAGGTCTCGCCAAGTTGCCCAGGTGGGTCTCGAACCCACGGGCTCAGGCAATCCACTCACCTCAGCCTCCCAAAGGTGCGGGATTACAGGCTGAGCCACCGAGCCCGGCTTCAGTAATTATTAAAAGCAACTTTAGGCAACTCTCTTGGGTCCCCTCCCACTGTAGGAGCTTTTCTGACCTCTCAATAAATCCTGCTTTCAAAAAAAAAAAGGAGCAACTTTACTCAGAATAGCCAAAAACCTGGAAATTCCAAATGTCCATCAACAGGTGAATGGATAAACAAATTATGCCACAGCCATTTTATGGAATACCATTTAGCAATAAAAATAAATGAATTATGGGTCAGGGGCAGTAGCTCAAATCTGTAATCCCAGCACTTTGGGAGACTGAGGTGAGAGGATTACCTGAGCTCAAGGGTTTGAGACCAGCCTGGGCAACTTGGTGAGACCTCATCTCTACAATAAATAAAAAAATAAGCTGGGCATGGTAGCGCACACCTGTAGTTCCAGCTACTTGGAAGGCTGAGATGGAAGGATCACCTGATCCCAGCAGGTTGAGGCTGCAGTGGCTGTGAGTGTGCCACTGCACTCTAGCCTGGGCAACAGAGTGAGACTCCGACTCAAAAAAAAGAATTATGAGACACACCACAATATGAAAGATTTTCAAAAATATTAAGCTAAGTGAAAGAAGCTAGTCACACAAGACCAAATATTGTGTAATTTAATTTATATGAAAAATGAAATTCTAGCAGATCAGTGTTTGCCAAGGGCAAGGGTCAGGGATGGGGAGAGGGGACTGACAGCAAAGAACACAAGGGAATTTTCTGGAGTGATGGAAATGTTCTATATCATGATTGTTTGTGGTGGTGTTTACAAAACTCTGTATTTGTCAGAACCATACAACAGTTAAAACTGGTGAATTTTCAGGTGTTTTCCAGAGCACTAAAAAAATTAAGTAAATTAAATAAAATTGGTGAATTTTATTGAATGTAAGTTATATCTCAGTAAAACTGATTCTTTAAAATGTAAAAACAAACTAACAAAAATTTTATGCTTTTCTCATGCTATTCTTTGGAAGGCAGTACAGCCTAGGCCAGCATACCACAGCTCCCCCACCCTGTGAGGAGCTGTGGCTTTACTACCACTCTCTGATCCTGTGTCCATATTACTCCATATAACTTACCTACTCTCCTAGAAACTTAACCTGACATCAACACCTGCTCTTATAAAAATGATCCTTGAGATCAAAGCCTCAAGTCTGTAAAAATAATTAGCTGCCTGATTTTCAATCTGATAGCACATTCCACTCTCATTTCAATCAGAAAGTCAAGTCTGAGCACAAAGGATATCATCTGTCTTTACCCTACTCAGGCCCACCCTTTCCCTTCCCCCAAGAATCCCCAGGGATGTAGCAGCTGGACATGAATCAGAGAAGTAAGCTTGAAAGAGCACCAAGACCACCTGACCCTGGTGAGCAAATTATGGAAAACAAAACCAGCCAGCCCAAAGAGTTTCATTCTGAATCTCTAGGTACAGCGCCAAATGAAGACACATGGCTACTCTGAGCAAGCTAATCCACCATACCCCTTCAAAGCTGAGGCTTCAAACTGGGAGGAACGGGACATGGGAGAGGACCACTCTTCATTGGCCCTTTTTTTTTTTTTTTTTTTTAGTTGGAGTCTCACTCTGTCACCCAGGCTAGAATGCAGTGGCCCCTCCCGGCTACTGCAGCCTCGACCTGCTGGGCTCCGGCGATCCTTCCGCCTCAGCCTTCCAAGTAGCTGGAACTACAGGTGCGCGCTACCACGCCCGGCTAGTTTTTGATTTATTGTAGAGATGAGGTCTCGCCAAGTTGCCCGGGTAGGTCTCGAACCCGTGGGCTCAGGCAATCCACTCGCCTTGGCCTCCCAAAGTGCTGGGATTACAGGCTGAGCCACCGAGCCCAGCCTTCATTGGCTCTTGAATCCCAATCCAGGGTCTCACTTTCAGCCCCAAATAGTTTATCCAGTTTTCCTTCTAACCAAACATGACTTCTGGAGTTCTGTCAGTTCAGTTGTTTATTTTCATTAATTTCCCAGGGCTGTTTGTGCCCCTGACAGAATGGACCACTGCCCAGCTCTGCCCCAGATAAACCTCTGGGAAGTGGTTTGAGAAATTCATTTGCTCTGCTTTTCCTCTTCTTCTTCACAGCAAGTCCTTTACGTCTAAGTCCCAGGTCATCTTCCAAATGCTGTGACCCTGTGGCAGTCACATTATCTCTCTGAACTGCAGTTTTCTCTCTCATAGGGCGCCTTGCATAAGAATCATGAGTTCATAGATATGAGAGTGGTTGGAAAACTGAAACGTGCTAACTGCGAGTTTGCTGCCATTGCTACTTTAAATTCTAATTCCGGTCTCTTTCTCTTTGTGACTTGGGGTTATCATCCTACAAGGTACTCCTTGACTCCTGTCTCATGAGCATTCCCTTCCTCAAAACACAATCTCAGTGTTAGAAGAGACCTTAAGAGTTACCCAGGTCAATACCCTTCCCACCCTCCAGCAGCAGTTCTAACTGGAGAATACCTGGTTTCTGCTTGTAAGCCCTCAGTTTCAAGACAGTCTTCTCCCTTCCTCCCAAAGCAGCCCAGTCACCACTGGACAATCCTGGCCATAAGAAAGGTCCTCCTCCTGCCTTCCTGCAGCCCCACCTATTGACCTAGGTCTCCATCTCCAGAGGAACCTACTTTTTTCTACTCTGGAGACATTTAGAGATTTATAATCCTGTGGCCCCTCTGAGAATCTAATAGATGAGAAGTTGACCCCTGGTTCCTCTTCACACCCTTACCATCAGTAACACTCCAGTGCCCACAGCCTTTCTTCAGAGCCCTCTGTTCCCTCTGACCTGGTTCCTTGCCGAATGTGACCCAGCATGGCAGACGCTGGATACCCTCTCCATCCTCACTTCAACTAATGCTCCTCTGCACTGTGCTCTATTCCTGAGGGAATAGAGGCTGTTTTCATAGACCCATATCACTTAATGTCTAAAGACTTTTTTTATTTTCCAAATGGAGAAAAAGAATTAGTAAGAAGTGATCTGCTAAACTCCTTCAGAGTTAGAGGCTGGACAGGGGCTATGATGCAGGTCTCTGCCAGTGAACCTTCTGCTGCATTGCACTGTCATCCCAGATGGCTGAACATTCTGCACAATGACCAGTACTCAGTGGTGCTGGTGCCACCAGGCTGCTTTGGTCCAGAGATGTCAGGGAGGACCAGCACCCAGAGTCCTAGGTCTCATTGATACCTTTTTTTTTTTTAAAGTAACAGTTTTATTGGCCAGGTGTGTTGGCTCATGCCTGTAATCTCAACACTTTGGGAGGCCTAGGTAGGAGAATCGCTTGAGTCCAGAAGCTCAAGACTGCCTGGGCAATATAGCAAGACCTTATCTTTACAAAAATTTTTAAAAATTAGCCAGGCATAGTGATACATACCTGAGTCCCAGCTGATACAGGAGGATCACTTGAGCCCAGGAGTTGGAGGCTGCAGTGAACCGTGATCTTGCCACTGCACTCCAACCCGGGCAACAGAGTAAGACAGACCCTGACTCAAAAAAATAAATATAAATAAAATAAAGTAACAGCTTTATTGAGATATAATTCATAAACTACAATATTCATCCTTTTAAAGATATAATTCAGTATTTTTTACTATATTCACAGAGTTAAACTATATAATTTCAAAATATTTTCATCACCCCCAAAAACATCCCCATACTTGATTAGCAGTTATTCTTCATTCCCCATCCCTCCTCTCAGTTGTAAACAACCACTAATCTACTTTGTCCCTATGAATTTACCTTTTCTAGACATTTCACATGAACAGAATCATATAATATGTGTTTTTATGTGTCTGGTTTCTTTCACTTACCATAATGTTTTCAAGGTTTATCCATGTTATAACACTGTCAGTATTTCATTCTTTTTTATGGCCAAATAGTATTCCATTGCATGAATATATAATTTGTCCATTTATCACAGTGATGGGCACTGGAGCTGGCTTTTTGGCTATTATGAATAGTGCTGCTATTGACATCTGAATACAAGGTTTTGTGTGGACATTCACCACCTCCTTGGTATTATCTATTTTATTTTACCCACCCTTATGGGTGTGAACCGGGCCCCACTGTCATTCCCACTCACAGCCTCTTGCTTGCCTTGCCTCCAGGCTCTCTCCTCCCACCCATCTTCCCCACTGTGGATGCCACATAGAACTTTCAAACACACAATCTGATAGAAGCCCTTCCACGACTGCCACAGTGCTTCTTAGCCTGGTACATAAGGCATGGCCCAGGCTGGTCCTGCCCAACTTTTTAGTCTCATTTTCTACCTCTTCTTGCTACACTCCCACACCTCAATGTGCACTATCAGACTACATGATTTTGTGCATACTGTCCTCCCTGATGGAATACCCTTCCCTCTACCTCTGTCTAGATACCCTTCAAGGTTGAGTTCAAATGGGGGATTCATGAGCTATTCCAGTTGGGTTTTCCTCAGGGACTATTGAGGATAGTCAAAAACTGCCAGAGAGGAGGCCGGGCATGGTGGCTCATGCCTATAATCCCAGTACTTTGGGAGGCTGAGATGGGAGGTCTGCTTGAGCCCAGGAGTTAGAGACCAGCCTAGGCAACAGAGTGAGTACCCATCTCTACAAAAACAAACAAAACAAAACAAACAAACCTGCCAGATAGGCAGTGTATGATTCCACTTATATAAGATATGTAGAGTGGTCAAATTCACAGGAGGGTGGATAGGAGTTGTTGTTTAAAGGGTACAGAGTTTCAGTTTGTGAAAATGAAAAAGTTCTGGAGATAGATGGTGGTGACAGTTGTACAACAATGTGAATATACTTAATGCTACTGAACTGTATACTTCAAAATGGTTAAAATAGTACGTTTTATGTTATATATAGCTTACCACAATTATAACAAAACAAAAAACTGCCAGAGGCCGAGGTGAGTGTTACAGGCCTAGGAGACACCTAGGCTCTTGGGTGTGGGAGATGAATGGTGATCGTGTTACAATAACTCATTGGTGCCCCACCTTAATGTTTAGGTTATTGATCTAAAGAAGGTTTTCTCATCACTCAAGGCCTAATTCAAATGCTGCCTCTCCTGTAGAGCCTTCCTTGATTCAAATTCAAATACAGGTTGAATATCCTGACTCCAAAAACCTGAAATCTGAAATACTCCAAAATATGAAACTTTGTGAGCACCAACATGACATTCAAAGGAAAAGTTCACTGGAGAATTTGGGATTTTGAACTTTTAGATAAGGAATATTCAACTAGTAATACATCATTTGGGCATAAGTTGTAATTATTTGTGTTTGCTACAATCTATGAGTGCCTAAATGGTTGAAATCGCATCATTTCATTTCTGTGTCCCCATTCATTCATTCAACAAACATTTTTGGATGCCAATTTGGTGCCAAGCTCTATGCTGGGTGTTGGGTATGAGGGAATCATTTCCACCCTCCCTGTGTTCTAAATGTTAAAACAGGAATTTCAGCACTTTTAGAAACATTAGAAACTTCCTGTACTGGCCTCCCCATCCACGGAGGGTTTTTTCTAACAGGCAAGACACTAGCTTAACATCTACTGTGCCATCAGGACAGTATTAAGACATTGAAGGTCATGTTCCCATGAACTTAAACTCCTAAGATCTTAGCCAGTTGGCCAAGTGTTCATAATGCAAACACATTTTTTCCCACCTGTGACTTCCTTGGTCTGAATGGTGGAAAGAGGGTGGTTAAAAAGATCATTTTGGACAGACACGATAAAGCAAGTATAGTAAAACGTTATTTGTAGAATCTAAATAGTGGGTATAAGACTGTTCATTGTAAAATTCTTTCATCTTTGTTGTATGTTTGAAAAATTTCAAACATTCCAACTATATTCTACTATGTTGTATACCAGAAATAAGGCTGATGTTCTGGTTCTCATCTGATTTCTGCATTAACTAGCTTTAAACCCACAGGGGAAAGGAGATTAACCAGACTCAGTCCTGTCCTTTAGAATTTCACAGCCTGGTGGGGAAGAGGGATATGAAAATGAAAACTTGAAACAGAACTAAGGGCTATGATATGATAGATATTTGATCTCTAAAGAGCTTGGAGCCTTGTGCATGGCTGTACCACAGGACAAGACTTCGCAACCACTGATCTAGCACAGGGCCTGCTCCTGGGGTACTCTCCTGGGACCCCCAACACCCTTCACAGACTCTGACATTGAGTTGAGGCTCTAAAGATTATGGTTAGATAAACAATGACCTCTAAGAGTCCTCCAAGCTGTAAAACACCAACTCCTCTGTGGGTGAACATCTGGTTTTACTTGCTCAGGATCCATTCCTTCTTGTGGTAACAGTTTTCCTTTGGGAAACCACCCCTCTCTTGGGTTCAGTACATGTAGGTTATAGAGAGCTGATCATATACCCCAGCCTCCAGAAGAGGGTACTGACCCAGGTCAGGCCAATCAGAGCATCCCAAGCCCTAGCCATGGTAGCCACATTTTCCTGCTGTTGTCCTAGGAGAAGCAGGTCCCACTGCTAGGGGCCCACCTCAGCAAGAGCCTTACCTGCACCAGGAGGTTCTGCAGCCCAATGACCAAGGACAGCACTTGTGATGTTCCCAGTGGAGCTAGGACAGTGTCCTCAGGGGCTGACAGTGCCTGGGCCCCTGAGGGCACCAGGGTCACCAGGGCAGAGGAAAAGTTTTGTTGCAGGGCTGTTCGCAGGAAGCATAAGATGGCAGCTGAAAGCAGGAGAATTCTTTGTTTTTATTTTTGTTTTTTTGAGTTGGAGTCTCACTCTGTCACCCAGACTGGAGTGCAGTGGCCGCTCCCGGCCACCACAGCCTCGACCTGCTGGGCTCAGGCAATACTTCCGCCTCAGCCTTCCAAGTAGTTGGAACTACAGGCGCGCACTACCACGCCCGGCTAATTTTTTGATTTATTGTAGAGATGAGGTGTCGCCAAGTTGCCCAGGCGGGTCTCGAACCCGCAGGCTCAGGCAATTCACTCACTTCAGCCTCCCAAAGTGCTGGGATTACAGGCTGAGCCACCGAGCCCGGCGGGAATTCTTATATCCAGTTCCTGCCTACTTCCTTACCTCCCACCCAGCTCTGTTGTAGGAAGGGAGAAAATGAAGATGAGCTAATTATGGAATAATCATAGGCTGGTCTGGGTGGTCCTATCTCATAATCTAGAGGAAAAATTTTCCTTCTCCTGCTAGAGATTCCTGGGTCCATACCTGAGAGCAGTGCCGTCTGTTTCTTTGGAAAGCTGATGACCTTCAATACTTGGTCCAGTTCCACAGATAGTGTCTGGTGAACCTGGCAGGGCAGAGGGTAAAGGACTAACCCCTCAATTCTGGGAGTTTGCAGAAAATAACCTGCCCCAATATCTCTTCTACTACATTCCCCTTGCATTAAGAGGGGACAGAAGAGGCCTTTGAGCCTCACTAGACCTTGCTTCAGGAGCCTGAGGAGGAGAATCACATATGTACCTGGAGAACACTTCTCCCAAATTTTCACCCTCCTCAATAGCCTCCTCCACCAGAGTACCTTCCCTAGCCTCAACTATGCTTTAGTCTCTAGCTCTGCCCACTATCTACCTAACTCAGAAGATCTGAAGTCAGACAGCTGAATCAAAATCCTTGCTTTGCCACCTACCAACTGTGTGGCATTGGGCAGGTCACTGTACCTCTCTCAGCATGCCTCACTTTCATCTATAAAATGGAAACAGTGCCACCTGCTTTCACTCCCTCCAGAACTATTTTGAGGAAGAGTTGAGGATCAGCATCAGTAAACATGTACCTTAATGTCAAGCAACGTCCAAACTGAGGGCTAGTTGGTGTAGCAGGCTCAAAGCTGTAAGTCAGCTCTGCTCTCCTCAACTAGAGCATTAGCTGTCTCAGAACAGAACCTACTTCTACTCTGCATAGCTATATCACAGCCTGGCACAAAGCAATTCCTTTAAAATCCCTGTTGGCTAGTGAATGCAACAAATTTTAGACAGAAGAACTAACTCGTAAAAAGGAACAGAAATACCATACTAATGTAAGATGTTAGTAACAGAGGAAACTGTGTGCAAGGGTTATATGGGAACTCTCTTACTGCATGCATAATTTTTCTATAAATATAAAACTGCCCTAAAACTAAAGTCTATTCATAATAATTAAGACAAAAACAAAGTAAGTATGGAGATGTGAAGGAACACAGCCAACTGAGAGAAGTGCAACTATCCAGCCAGAAGACAAGAAAGGAAGGTGGGAATGGCAGGTTTTGGGGTTTTTTTTGAGTTGGAGTCTCATTCTGTCACCCAGGCTGGAGTGCAGTAGCATGCTCACGGCCACCGTAGCCTCGACCTGCTGGGCTCAAGTGATCCTTCCACCTCAACCTTCCAAGTTGCTGGAACTACAGGTGCACACCACCACACCTAGCTAATTTTTTGAGTTATTGTAGAGATGAGGTCTCACCAGGTTGCCCGGGCTGGTCTCGAATCCCTGGACTCAGGTAATCCTCTCACCTCAGCCTTCCAAAGTGCTGGGATTACAGGCTTGAGCCACTTGATCCAGCGAGAATGGCAGAAATTAAGGCTGCAGAGGGCCAGGACAAGAGGAGGACAACAAGGCTGCCACAGGAGTTTGGGCAGAGGAGAAGTGAGGATGGACTATGGCTGCAGTGAAAGGACATACAGAGGAGGGAAGAACCTGGCAGCCAGGAAATCATAAATAGGTCACATCAGTGGGGAGGACAAATGATCAGGCCTGAGATAGGGCAATGGATGTAGTCAGTAGAAAGTAATTAGCTAGGCGTGAGCTGAAGGCCAAGTCAGAGCCAAGGATAAGGTGTAGGATTCCTCCTAGGCAGGTGACTACAAAGGAACATATGGGCTCATAGCCTCACACAGAAAAGCAGGTAAGGTTTCTATTCCAAATCAGCTACAGGCAATAACCTGCAGGATCTACCACAGCATAGATTTGCCAGAGTTTGTTGTCACCCTAGAGGCAAAAATTTTAAATTGACTTCACTTCTACACAAACGAGCTGTGCCTATAACTAGACGAGCACAGTACTGGGCACAGTGCAAGAATACCACAGAGGCTAGGAGATGGCTTCTGTCCATGAGGTGTAGCCAGTCTTGAAGAGGAGACACCTGAATGTGAAGCAGCCCGTGCAGGGCACAGGGATGACAAGGTCCTATGAGAGACAGATTCTGAGAAGAAAGAATCTGTGGATTTGTGCACTACTCTTCTGTTCCCTATATCATCTTCTCAAACAGTAGCAATGGCAGCTCACCATGTGTGGCATTCCACAGCTTGCCACACAGCACTTCAAGGTCACAGGTTGGCTTCTGCCTCCCTGTCCAAGCTGGCATGCATCATTCACTTCGCACATTCTAGCCATATAGAGCACCTCATACTAGGCTGGTCTTGAACTCCTGGATTCAAGCAATCCTCCCACCTCAGCCTCCCAAAATGCTGGGATTATAGGCATGAGCCACTGCACCCAGCCTAACCCTGGGATTCCCCCTCCCCCCCATTTTGTAGGTAAGGAGAGTGAAGTTCAGAGAGGGTTAAATACCTTGCCAGGGTCTTACAGCTGGGACCAGAACTCAGGATTCTCAACACTCCTTTGAGTGCCACTCTATGCCCCAAAGCTGCAGGAGTTAGGACTAACCTGCAAACTTCCATTGTGCTGCTGAGCAGAAAAGGAAGCAGTGAGCAGCCATGCAGAACAGAGGAGTGCGGTCCTGGGAGAGTCAGCCTCTGCTGAAGTGAGTGCCAGCATCTTCTCCAGAAGCTCTATCAGGGCCGTGCTGCTCAGGAGCACTGCAGCAGCTACAGGGGATGGGCAGGTTAGAAGCCACATGAGATACAAAGGAGCTCCAGCTCAGTGCCACCATAGTGCTTAGCACTGAGTGGGAGCTTCACACACATAAAAACAAACAAAAGGATCAGCTTGAGGCTCTAAGAGTCCCAGTTTCATAGCAGAACCACAGGCTATAGAACCAGAAAGGACTTTATAACTACCAGTCACACACATCCCTACTCATTTTTTTAAGATGGAAAAATTGAAGCAGAGAGGGCAACAGACACTGTCCAACACTCTTTCTCTTCACTGTCCCAGCCCTGGCCCCTGAACCTCTTTTCTGACTGCTGGATGCGGTCTGATGAAGGCTCCAATACAGGAAGTTGAAGGAGGGCTGCAGGATATCCACATCAGTGGGGCTGCACTTGCCACACAGCGTGCTTACTGTAAGAGATGAGAGAGAGTTCCCAAGCAGCCTATTGCACACCACTCCATGACTTTAACACACACACAGATGGTGACCTGTGGCTGGCTATTTCAGATATCAATCTTGAGGAGAAAGCACAAACTAAGTATCCCTGACATTATAGCCAAGAAAAGAAACAATGACAAAGGTATGTTCACACCTTCATCTAGATAAACATCAGACAAGCAGCCCCAGCTGCCCATTGGCCAGAACAGACCATAGGAGTTGAGGTGCTCAAAGGCATCCTATAACCGTGCACATGCCAACACAGACCCCAGGCTACAGGGGTCTGCAGAAGTCATCCAGGCCATCTTAGCAAGAGTCTTTGATACTCCCTGAGACTATTCAGCCTCTAAATTCCCCCAACAATGAGTTGCTAACCGTCTTACCAAGGGATCTCTAACAATGATCAAAGTGCAGTTCCCTGCACTTGCCATATCCCCTCTTACATCACCTCATGTGCTAACTCAAGTCCTAGTCAGCAATTAAGATTCAGCTCAGAGTCCCTCTTTAAGCCTTCTTAACCTCTTGGGGCAAGATCAGATACCACTTCTGTACTCCCCAGTCCTCATCAGAGCAGCATTACACTATAGACATCTATAGAACCTATCATATATCCCTTTTCTCCTGGGAATTGCTACTCCCCATCCTAACATGAAACCTACCTAAGTTGTTCACTTTTTGGCAGTCACATTGCACTGACTTCTAACTGGTTTATGGTCATTGGGACAAATGGGTCTCTCTTCACCTCACCAGTACCTCTACCCCTGAACCAGAGTACAGGACTCTCTGTATTCTCAAATAGAAGTACTCAAGGTTTATATGTAAATGTCTATTACATTTCACATGTAGGTTTCAGCATGTTATTCCTCCCTGTCAGAGGCCCTTTTGAAGACTGATTTTTGTCACACACAGATTTCCTTCCCAGCTTAGTGTCAGCCTTGATCTGACAGACAGACCAGTGATGATTGGCACCAGGCCGAGGCTGTCTGTAACCTATCCCCAGTAGCCCTTTTTGAGCCTGACACTGATCTTCTCTTGAGGAGGACTGGGCTCCAGGCAGAAAAAGAGCCCTTCTTCACCTATAGCCAGAGGACCTGTCACCAGAGGACTTGGGAGTCCACTGAAGACACATCATTTTTCCTATTCAAACTTCTCTCAACAAATCTTCCTGAGGGTGCTGCCTATGAAGTGGTAGTAACATTCATAAGCCATGAAAGGTCCCAGTGAGGTCTGGGATGTGAGTGGAAAAGAAGCCTAGAGAACTATATAAATTGGATTATCAGATCTGAGCCAATTATGGGATGAGGTAGAGCTGACCTTGTGCCAGGAGAAGGGAATCTATATGGAGAGCATCTTTTGAAGGCCTACTGTGTGCCAAATACTGTGTAGCATTCTCCATCTACTCAATAAGTATTCCTTATCTAAACTCTAGGTCAGGGAAATACTGTACTATTATTTTACCAGGGATAAATATGAAAAGCCTGAGGCTCATTCAGGCTAGGTAACTATCCAACGTTACACAGCTAATGACTAAGCTGAGATTCAAGCCTAGACCTTCTTGGCTCTAGAGTTTGTACCTATCATACGCTGATTTTTATTTTTTAGAGATGTGGTCTCAGTCTGTCACTCCCGTTAGAGTACAGTGGCACAATCATAGCTCACTGCAATCTTGAACTCCTGGGCTTAAACAGTCCTACTGTCACAGCCTCCTGAGTAGCTGGGACTGTAAGTGTGTGCCACCACACCCAGCTAATTTTTTATTTTTTGTGGAGATAGGGTCTTGCTATATTTCCCAGGCAGGTCTTAAACTTCTGGCTTCAAGCCATCCTCCCATCTTGGCCTCCCAAAATACTACAGACGTGAGCTACCACACCCAGCCTCACATACTGATTTGGGGGTAAGGGGGTGGGAGTCCTCCCAAACACTCCCAGAGAGCATGCAGAGAAAGCCCTGAGAGGTCTTAGCAAGGAGTTCTCAAGGACAGATTGACCTGCGAGCTTCTTCCAAAGGGAAGAAAGAACACCAGCACTACTGAGTGATCACTCACTGCACGCCCAGCCCTGGGTTCCCAGGTAGTGTCCCAAGCAACCAAGGCACCTTGGTGAAGGAGCTTCATGGCCATGCTATCCAGTTCTTGCACTGACTCATTCCTCAGTTGCACCAGGGAGAGGAGGTTTAGCAGCAACGGCAGGTTCCCTGAGGTTGTAATGAACAAGGAGGGCTGGTGAGCGAGCCTGACACTGATTACCTGAAAGTCAATCACCCTGCCCTACTGTTAATGGTCCTTAATAATGAACAGTTGAGTTCTCTAATTTTGAAAGGGTCAGGTGTTTTGTTGGGATTTATCCCTTCTTCTTTCTTCAGTGGGGACAGAGGTAACTGATATACTGAATGCAAGATATGGGTTGGTACTAGAAATTCATTATTTCACTTAATCCCACTAAAAAACATGTGAAGAAGGGATTGTTATTCCTATTTTGCACTTAAAAAACCAAGGTTCAGAGAGGCTGAGTGACTTCTCCAAGATCCTGCAGCCAGTAAGTTTCAGCGTGCTGTGATCTGAATGTTTGTATCCCTCCAAAATACATACGAAATCTTTTTTTTTTCTTTTGAGTCAGCGTCTTACTCTGTCGCCCAGTCTGGAATACAGTGGCATGCTCACAGCTACCGTAGCCTCTACCTGCTGGCCTCAGGCAATCTTTCTGCCTCAGCCTTCCAAGTGGCAGGAACCACAGGCGCATGCCACCACAACTGGCTAATTTTTTAATTTATTGTAGTACAAGTTCTCACCAAGTTGCTCAGGCTGGTCTCGAGCCCCTGGGCTTACTTAGGCAATCCTCTCACCTCTACCTCCCAAAGTGCTGGGATTACAGGTGTGAGTCACCACACCTGGCTATATGTTGAAATCTTAACTCCCAATGTGACAGTATTAGGAAGTGGGGCCTTTGGTAGGTGATTGGGTCATGAGTGCAGAGCCCTCATAAATAAGATTAGTGCCCTTATAAAAAGACTCTGGAGAGCTTCCTCCCTTTCCCCTTCTACCATGTGTGAACACAGTAAGAAGGCAAGGCAGGTGGGCAATCCCTTTGGATTCCCTCCCACTGTGAGAGCTTTTCTGTCCTCTCAATAAATCCTGCTTTCAAAAAAAAAAAAAAGAAGGCAGGCCTGGTGGCGTGCTCCTGTAGTCCCAGCTAGTCAGGAGGCTGAGACTGGGAGACTGCTTGAGCCCAGGAATTCAAGGCTGCGTGAGCTATAATCATGCCACTATACTCCTCCTGGGCAACAGAGTGAAACCCTATCTCTTAAAAAAAAAAAAAAAAAAAAAAAAAAAAAGAAAAAGAAAACAGAGCCGGGCTCGGTGGCTCAGGCTGTAATCCCATGCCTTTGGGAGGCTGAGGTGAGTGGACTGCCTGAGCCCGTGGGTTCGAGACCCGCCTGGGCAGACAAGACCTCATCTCTACAATAAAATTAAAAAATTAGCCGGGCGTGGTAGTGCGCGCCTGTAATTCCTTTCCGGCTACTCAGAAAGCTGAGGCGGAAGGATTGCCGGAGCCTAGCAGGTCGAGGCTGTGGTGGCCGGGAGCGGCCACTGTACTCTAGTCTGGGTGACAGAGTGAGACTCCAACTCAAAAAAAAAAAAGAAAAAGAAGACAGTCTTATACGAACCAAGAAGCAGGCCTTCACCAGACAGTGAATCTGCCAACACCTTGAATTTGTATTTCTCAGCCCCAGGAACTGTGAAAAATAAATTTCTATTGTTTCTAAGTCATCCAGTCTATTGTGTTCTGTTGTAACAGCCCAAGCAGACTAAGACACTGGGCCAGAACTTGAACTCAATTCTGAATCCAATGCCCATGGCCTTCCCACGATGTGTTTCCTCTAAATCTTATGTTTCCTAAACAATATTATCAATTAAACATGTCTTTTTCTTCTCTGCAAAGAAAGAACTCATCTCCTTTAGAAATCCTTAAATCTACTTCTAAATCTCCAGTCCTTAGTCAGGACTGGACCAAAGGAGCCACAGATCTCCTCCCACTTTCTCTTGATTCCTTAGAAATTTAATTTTAAAACTCAACTTCTCTAACTACCTGTGAAAGAGAAGGAAAAACATAAAATGAAAATAAAATTCAGCTTTTAAAAAACAAACCAATCCCAATTTTCAGTCTCTTCATACTGTACCAAACATTAAGCTTCCTTGACTCCAGGGAGTCCAATTCCAGATTCAGAAACTTCTGGATCTCACTGGGAGCTTCCACCACATCAGAGATACACCTCCCTCCCTGGCCCCTGCTGGTTGCTGCCTCTCAGCCTTCGCCAGATTTCTCACTTAATTCTTTCCACTAGGGGCTGACATTCTTGTGACAAACAACTCTGAACACATGCTGCACAGGATGGGGGCTTGCTTGCCTACACATCAAGTATACCCACTCATGTTCAACATACTCATAACACACACACACACACACACACACACACACACACACACACACACACACACCCCAAACCAAGTATGTTGTTGTTTGCCCACACACACACACACACCCCAAACCAAGTATGTTGTTGTTTGCCCACTCTCCGGTGACAGAAAGGGGGTGAGGTTTAGCTTGATGCCACAGTGGCCTGACTTTTCTTTGGCAGATAACATACTGATTCTCTCTCCTGGAGCAGACTTCACCAGGGCAGAGAGGCCCACTCTTTTTTTTTTTTTCTGAGTCAGAGTCTCACTGTCACCCAGACTGGAGTGCTGAGATGTGCCACGGCCACCGCAGCCTTGACCTGCTGGACTCAGACAATCCTTCTGCCTCAACCTCCCAAGTAGCTGGGACTACAGGCGCATGTCACCACACCCAGTTAATTTTTTGATTTATTGTAGATATGAGGTCTCACCAAGTTGCCCAGGCTGGTCTCGAACCTGTGGGTTCAAGCAATCAATCCTCTCACCTCCACCTCCCAAAGTGCTGGGATTACAGGTATGAAGCTACCATGCCTGGCTGAGATGTACACTCTTGACTGGACTTCAGGTCAAAATGTACCCACAACACCTATAGACTGACCTCCTGGGGGAAAAGCCCCATGTTCTACCAGTAGACGCTGCAGGATCAGCAGAAAGTGGCCTCGGATGAGACCATCCACTTTGACATCCCCATTCCTTCTCAGGAAGTTCCCCAGGATGATCAGTACCTTGCGAGCTGTATCCACTGGGCTGGAATAGACAAGATCCTGAGCAGGAGAGAAGAAAGAGCAGCACAGTTGGGGACAGGTGAAAATAAAGAATACGGGGACAGGGAAAGGGCCCAGGATGATGGTGTCACAAAACTGGATAATCTCTCACTTACTTAGCACCTATTATGTACCAAAGCTCTGCTAGTTACACTAATTCCTCACAATCAATCTATAGAATAGGCCCAACCTATTATATCCATCAAAACTGGGAGGGAATGGAGGCTCAAAAAGATTGCATGACTTGCTAAAGGTCACGTAAGTCAGTAAGTGACACAGATAGGATCTGAATATAGGTCTCCTAACTCCAAGCCCGAAGCTCTTTCTGCTTCCCATGATGCCTCCCTCGTGCAAACAGAAGGATTAGGGTCAAGAGGTTGTTTTCTGGACAGGGAACCTGAGTGTGCCTTAAGGGAGAAGAAAAGGAGAGAGGGATAAAGATGTCACAGGGCAGGGAGAGGATGGACTAGGACAGATTCAGGGCACAGAGAGGGAAGCCAGGACCAAGTCAGGTCCCTTTTCTGCTACCACATCTAGCTATCTCTGCCTCAAGCTGTAAAGGCCAGGGGTTTTGAAGATGGGAAAGGACACTGCTTTTTATTTTTTTTTCAGAGTTATTTTAAAGAGTATATGTTAAAGGCAAAGCCAGTCAGAAGTTGCACCGGAGATTATTCCCCTAATAGCTCCTACCTACCAGCTCAAACAAGCCAATTCTTTTGGACAGACCAACATGCTAGGCCAGTTAGGACTGGGTGCTATGAATCCAAAGTCACATACAGATTTCCTCCCCAAGAAGGACAGCTCCTGATATACAGGCTACAGGGTATCCAGCCAGACAAATCCAGAGGTGGTCACTGGGCAGATGGAAAGGGATGAGGGCATAGGGATGTCTGGGATTGGCTCTCACAAACCTCCACAGTTGCCGGAGAAATGACTATACTATCAATAACAACCACTCAGGGCCTAATAATATCAGGTACTGTGTTGTGTTTATACAGTAGCTACATATTTATTTATACATTATTTATATCTTTATAATCCACATAGGCGTTACCTCAATTTCTCAAATGAGAAAACTGGGGCAGATTAATCAGTTTGCCTATCAAGAAAGTAATAGAGTTGTAAATTCTCCTACACTGTGAGTTAATGAAGGGAAAGGATGAGATCTGCTTCATATTTGTCACCTTGTAAGGACTCGGAAAACATCTCTGGGAAGAAAGGATCATAGACTGGGAGAGCTAGAGAATCTAGATCATTTTTTTCAACCCTTTTACTTTACAGAGCATGAGGCTAAAGCCCAGAAGGGGGTTATCATTTGCCCAAGGTCCTGGAGCTCAAGGCCAAACCAGTTCTTAGTCCCACTTCTTCAGCCACACATTACTGTCCCAGTGCCACAGAGCTGGTACCTTGGAAATCTGAGTTAGTGATTTTTTTCTATTAATTGAACTAAATTTAGATGAGTTAGTGAATTTTACAAATTCAAAAGGAAAGAGGCCACTCAGCTTTTGGTGGCCATGGTAAATATTGGAGGAAGTTGAGTACCCCACCACGTGTGTAAGTGGGAAAGCTCTGGGTGGAACCATGGCCCACTCTGTAGCCTATGCTACCCAGAAATGTCCAGAACTCTCTGGGATTGGACCAACCAGAATGACTTGGCCAAGAAAGAAGCAAATTGTGACAATCATTGTTTTTTACATCCAAGCCTGAAAGATCACCCATTGATAAGAGTGGCAATTAACAGCTTTGTTTTCAGCTGTTAATTACCCATATAAAAAACAGAAGCTGGTAGCAACACATATTTTTAGACTCTTTTTCCCCCTTCTGTGGCTAGAAGCTGGGGGAAATGGCAAGAATTATATATTTGAAGAGACAATAAAGTTGTTTCTTGCTGTTCTCTTTTACCACTGATGTCTCTAGAATCCAATTTAGTAAGGAACACATTAATTTGGGACTCCAGTCATAACCATGACCCTTATTATGTATTATACATTATTATTATTATTATTATATATTAGAATATGTCCTTGGATAATTCAGTTAGCTTCTCTGAGATGAACTTTCTTTATCTGGTTCAGAGTCAGAGTTGATGATTGGTGAATGGCAGCCTACTATGTGTAGCATACCAGGAGGGTTCCTACATTCTGTCTTATCTACCATCATGTTATCTCCATTTTACATGTAAGGAAATTGAAGTTCAGAGATGCCTCTATCTTCCTAGACCTCTATGCAGCATCCAGTCCTGAAGACAGCTTCTTCCTGTTAAGCTCCAGTTCAGGTGAAGAACAAGACTCCTCTCTGCCCTGACCCCACACCTCTAGAAAGCAGAAATGATGAGGATAGAACACATTCAAGGACAAGGGCTGAATCATCAGGATTAAAGATGGGGAACCCACTCCAGTTTCCTGCAACATGAACTCCCTAAAGATTTGGTCTTCCTGAGATTCACTTTCTCTTTGATTTGCTTCTTTTGATACTTATGTCCTTTGAAGCTAGTGGCCTAGTATAGCCTTCAGTTAGGAAGAGACCTCTACCCTGGGAAGACCCAGACTGAGAAACAGAACTTGGGAAAGGAGACAATGAGTTCCATTTTAGGCAAAAATGTCAAATAAAAGGTTAAATTAATAGGTCTGAGCTCAAGAGAAAGGTCAGGGATGAGGAAGAGATTTGAAGCATCAGCATACAGGCAGCAGGGAACAAAAGCCATTAGTATGAATGAGACCTTCCAGGGAGAATAGGCTGAGTGAATAAAGAGCCTAAGACAGAACAACTCCCTCATTAGATGGAACACTGAATCAGGGTTGGTTTTTCTCTTGTTGTGAGCATCAGCTTGGTTTACTGGAAAGAACACTAGATAGAGAATCGAAATCTGGGTTTTAATACTAACTCTTGTGACCACGGGCAAATCTCACTAAATTTGTTTCATCTATTTAAAAAAAAAAAAGATACAGTTATGCACCACCACATAACATTTCAGTCAATAACAGACTCCATATATGACAGTGATCCCATAAGATTTTTTTTTTTTTTTTTATTAACTTGGAGTCTCACTCTGATGCCTAGGCTAGAGTGCAGTGGTACACTCACGGCCACCACAGCCTCGATATGCTGGGCTCAGGTAATCCTTCTGCCTCAGCCTTTCAAGTAGCTAGAACTACGGGCATGTGCCACCACGCCCAGCTAATTTTTTGATTTATTGTAGAGACAAGGTCTTGCCAAGTTGCCCAGACTGGTCTAGAACCCCTGGGTTCAGGTAATCCTCTTGCCGCTGCCTCCCAAAGTGCTGGGATTACAGACATTAGCCACTGTGCCCAGCACCAATAAGACTATAATACCATGTTTTTACTGTATATTTAGATACACAAAACTTACCATTGTCTATAATATTTAGAACAAGAACATGATGTACAGGTTTGCAGCCTAAGAGTAACAGACTGTCCCATACAGCTTAGGTGTGTAGTAGACTATACCATTTAGGTGTATCTAAGTACACTCTATGACGTTCACACAATGATGAAATCACCTAATGACATGTTTCCCAGAACGTATTCCTGTCATTAAGCAATGCATGACTGAACTATCATCAGTATCTCTAAGTATATCAGAGGATCTAAATTCATTTTTTTGAGAGACTTAGATCTGTCCAGACCCATAATTCAATGGATCATAACTATTTATAAGGACCTACTATGTGTGAGGAAATGACCCTGAATATTTTATCTGGCAAAGAAAACCTAATATCTTAGCTCTGTCCTCTGCTGCTCTCTCTGGCACCCCATTTTGCCTTCTTCTACTAAGCATTAATGTTTTACTATTGCTGCTGCTGCTGTTGTTGTTATTATTATTAGTATTTGAGTCGAAGTCTCACTCTTTCACCCAGGTTGGAATGCAGTGGTGTGATCACAATGATCATGACCCATGCAGCCTTGACTTCCTGAGCTCAGGAGATCCTTCCACCTGAGCATCCTGAGTAGATGGGACTACAGGTGTGCACCACCACACCTGGATAATTGTTTTATTTTTTTCTGTAGAGACAAGGATTTGCTATGTTTCCCAGGCTGGTCTCAAAGTCCTGGGCTCAAGCAATATACCCACCTCAGCCTCCCAAACTGCTGGAATTAAAGGTGTGAGCCACTGAGCTCAGCTAATGCTTTATTATTATTATTATTATTATTTTCGAGTCAGGATCTTGCTATATTGTTCAGGCTGATCTTAAACTCCGGGTCTCAAGCTATCCTCCCTCCTCAGCCTTCCAAAGTGCTGGGATTATAGGCTTGAGTCACCGAACTCAGCCTAATGCTTTATTTTTATTTATTTTTTTATTTTTTTTTGAGTTGGAGTCTCACTCCGTCGCCCAGACTGGAGTGCAGTGGCCGCGCCCGGCCACCCCAGCCTCGACCTGCCGGGCTCCGGCAATCCTTCCGCCTCAGCCTTCAGAGTAGCTGGAACGACAGGCGCGCGCTACCACACCTGGCTGATTTTTTGATTTATTGTAGAGATGAGGTCTCGCTGCCCAGGCAGGTCTCGAACCCGCAGGCTCAGGCAATCCATTCACCTCAGCCTCCCAAAGGTGCGGGATTACAGGCTGAGCCACTGAGCCCGACTCTAATGCTTTATTTTTTACCCATTCCTGCTTCTCTTTTCTTCCTCCTCTGAGAAAGAATTTGAGCTAAAGCATGAAAATGAGCCCCATCAAGTCAACATACGTTTGATCTCACAAGACAACAGATTTCAGGGATAGGAGGCAAAGAGTAGGCAGCATATATTAATACATATATGTGTTTGTATGTGTATATGTGAATGTAGAAAGATACAGATACTTAGGGACACGTGGTATATAACATGCAGGTACTATTGCCACTGCAGTCACTTCAATAAAGTTAGAAAATTGAGTTTGTTGATGACACAAACATCAAGGGATTTCCCACTCTTCTCTATCAAGCTGTGTCATCTTTCCTGAACTAGGGGTACTAAGTGGGTATACTGGCATTGAACACAGTGGTTCTAAACCAAGTGTCTCCTGCTAGTGTGCTGCAATCAGCTTGAGATCTGCTAGTAGTAATCTCTGACTAAATACAGAGTGTCAAATGTGCAAACAGTTTCTTTCAAAAATATATATATATATACATATACATACATATATTATATATAGATATATTAATATAGCAGTTACTCCTGTAATAATGTCACTCTCACTAATTTATTTTTTAATGTTCTTTCTTCAATGGAAAGAAAAAAAGGTGGAGTTAAAGCCAGTGTGTTAGAAATTGTAGACAATAGGCAGTTTACCTCATCTAACTGATGTACCTGATGCGAACTATAGTAATGTCTTGCTTCATTAAAAAAAGTATTGGAGCCAGGCACAGTGGCTCAGCCTATAATCCCAGCACTTTGGGAGGCCAAGGCAAGAGGCTTGCCTGAGCCTGGGGCTTCGAGACCAGCCTGGACAACTTGGTGAGATCTCATCTCTACAGTAAATCACAAAAATAAGTCAGGTATGGTGGCATGTATCTGTAGTTCCAGCTACTTAGAAGGCTAAGGTGGAAGGATTGCCTAAACCCAACAAGTCAAGGCTGCGGTGGCCGGGAACATGCCACTGCACTCCAGCCTGGGCAAAAAGAGTGAGACTCCAACTCAAAAAAAAAAAGAAAAAAAAAAGTACTGGGGTTTCTGACAATTCTAGATATGTCTGAGGGAGTATGCTTCACTTGTAATATTGTCATGTGAATTATGACAGAAAAGAGGAGAATGTCTCTACAATCAGATGTCTTCATCTACATTCTACAATGTCTCCTTTGACATTAAAACTTTGTTAGCAGAATCTGCTTGAGAAATGACAGAAAGGTGACTGAGATCTGCATTTTACAGTACATCCCTTGAGGGGGGAAGAGAGGGATACATCTTTCAATGGGTAGATCCCCATCAGACTCAGGAAAAAGTAAGGATTCACAGGAATCGGCGGAAGAAACCTCCCACCCCAATGAACAATGATAAGTTCAGAGGCAAGCAGAATCAGCTATGGGTACCTCCTGGCCTCAGTAGACTGGCTCCCAGAGAGAGAAGGCCCACCATCTCCAACTGTAGAAATGAATGAATGGTCACCTACCAGCAAAATGAGCAGGATACTGGGGCTGCTTCTGAGCATCTGGAACAGGGCTGCTAAGCTGGTAGGAAGGGTGGGCTGCTCAGCAGGTGGGACATCATCCAGTTCCTCATAGCTGCTCTCTTCCCAGCAAAACCAAAGTTCCAGGACACGGTGACCAAACCTACTCATTAGTTCTGGATACAACAGGAAGAACCTGAGCAGGAGGGGGTGGTGGGTATAGACTAGGTGCAGCTCTGGGATGCCCTCTAGGAATTTTCTGATTGCACTGACGACAGCCTAGAGGCAAAAAAAAAAAAAAAAGATAAGAAAAGAAATGTACCTTGCAGTGGAACCAAGAGACTCCAACATAGCCAAGACATGACTGGTAAAAATGCATTGGCATCTCAGTATTCCAGGATGCCTTCACTAGCTCATCCCAAAGTACTCTAGTGAGAAAATCCCATTGTGTTTACATTGTAACAGAAGTTCTCAACTAGGGGTGATTTTATTATCTCGATTGGGATAATGCTACTGGCATCTAGTGGGGAGAGAGCAGAGATGCTGCTAAATATCTTACGATGCACAGGAAAGTCTCACAAAAAATAATTATCTTTTGTAAAATGTTAATAGTGCTGAGGTTGAGAAACCCAGCTCTATAATGATACTTAGCCCAGTGGCTTGCAATGGTCAGTGTACATGTTCACCTCCCACACTAGATTAAAAGCTGCTTGAGGGCAAGGACTGTGGCAGATTAATCTGTGCATCTAGTATAGAGCCTTGCACAGAAAGGGTAAAAAGGGTATGTGTTGAATCATTCACTAACACTCACAAACCTACCTCTACCCATTGCATATATAATAATGTTCAAATTCCTTAGTATGCTTTTCTAAGGGCTTCACAGTTTTGGCTCATTTAGGTCTGACCCATTTTGAGTTCATTTTGTGAATGGTGTGAGGTAAGAGTCCAACTTCATTCTTTTGTATGTGGTTAAGCAGTTGTCACTGTAAATTTGCTGAAAAGACTATTTCCCCCCCCCCATTGAATTATCAAAAAAATCAATTAGCCATAAAAACATGAGTTTGTTTCTGGATTTTCAGTTCTGTTCCATTAATCTATATATCTACCCTTATGCTAGTCCCACACTATCTTGATGACTATAGCTTTTTAGTAAGTTTTGAAATCAAGAAGTGTGTCTCCTCCAATTTTTTTTTTTTTCAAGACTGTTTTGGCTATCTTGGGTCCCTTGCATTTCCATATGAACTTTATTATCAGCTTGTTCATTTTTCAAAAAAAGTACAGCTGGGGTTTTGATAGGTATTGCACTGAATCTATAGAGCAATTTGAGGAATACTGCCATCTTAACACTATTAAGCCTTTGAATTCATGAACACAGATGTCTGTTTATTTAGATCTTTAATTTTTTTTTTGAGTTGAAGTCTCACTCTGTTGCCCAGAATGGAGTGCAGTGGAACTACAGGCACACATCACCACGCCTAGATAATTTTTTGATTTATTGTAGAGATGAGGTGTCTTCAAGTTGCCCGGGCTGGTCTTAAACCTGTGGGCTCAGGCAATCCTTTCACCTTGGTCTCCCAAAGTGCTGGGATTATAAGTGTGAGCCACCGCACCTGGCCTAATTTTTATTTTTTTTTTTTAGAGAGATATAGTCTTGCTATGTCATCCAGGTTGGAACGTAGCGGTGTGATCATAGCTCACTGCAACCTTGAACCCCTGCACTCAAGCAATCCTCCCATCTCTGCCTCCTGAATAGGTAAGACCACAGGCATGAGTCACTATATCTGGCTAATTTTTAAAAATTTTTTTTGTAGAGATGAAGTTTCTTTGTTGCCCAAGCTGTCTCAAACTGCCTCAGGCTCCCAAAGTGTCAGGATTACAGGGGTGAGCCACTACCTGTAATTAAAAAAAAATTAAAGAAATACTGTGATGTTTTGAAATCTTCACTGTAATTAGTCCTTATACTTTTTTGGTTAAGTTTATTAATAAATATCTAATTTATTGATGCCATTGTAAATGAAATTGTTTTCTTAATTTCATTTTCAAGCATGTTATTGAAGAGTTACGTTGGCCAGGCTCGGTGGCTCTGCCTATAATCCCGTGCTTTGGGAGGCCGAGGTGAGTGAATTGCCTGAGCCCGTAGGTTTGAGACCCGCCTGGGCAACTTGGCAAGACCTCATCTCTACAATAAATCAAAAAATCAACCGGGCATGGAAGCGCGCACCTGATTGTTCCAGCTACTTGGAAAGCTGAGGCAGAAGGATCACTGGAGCCCAGCAGGTCGAGGCTGCAGTGGCCAGGAGCAGCCACTGCACTCCAGTCTGGGCGACAGAGTGAGACTCCAACTCAAAAAATAAAAAAAATAAAAGACTTACGTCTACCTTTTCAGTTTCTCTCTACTCTATCTCCATATGACTTAGCTAAGTCACACTAAACTAGACTTCCTTCCTTGAATGGATGGACTAGTCATCTTCCCACTTCAGTATCTTAAATCATGCCGTACTCAGCTTCAAAGTTATCCCTTCACCTCCTCTATCTTCCCCATGAAACCTCCCTTGATGCCATAATCAGATACAATCTCTCCCCATTTGTTCTGACAGCTCTTAACCAGTCCCTCAGCTCCAGGATAGCACTCAATACTGTAGTTACCTCCCTGTGGAAGAACTTTTGTCTCTCCTAACAAACCAGTGCTCTCTGAGGACAGGGAACTTGTCTGATTAATCACAGACCTGACAGAAACCCCATGTGGCATCCAGCTCGTGTCACTGGTAAATCCATGTTGTTTGAGTTGCTGAAATTTTGAGAAGCAAATTAAAAAATCATGTGCATTGAGTGGTGGTCAAGGGCTTAGGAAATACTAATCAAACTGGAGTGAAGTTGCTGAAAAGGAGAGGCTTCCAGGAATAGGTAGGACCTGATACTCTGAAATGCCCATCCCCCCAGAGACATCTATACTCCAGTTTGGTGGTACTCAGACACACACCTTAACACACATCAATCCATTTTCTCCACTGCTTCCCACAAAGGCTCAAAGACTGTGAGTCAGAAGGGATCTCAGAGATGACTCTGGCCTAACATGTTCACTTCTGGATGACATGCCCAAGGCCTAGAAAGGGAAGACCCAGAACATCAGTGGCAGAACCAGAATATAGACCCAGGAGGTCTGGATTTCAGCATAATGCCTGTTTACAAGAGTACCCTGCTACACAAAGTGCATTCACAGGTAGATGGCACCAAGGCAGACTTCTCATAGAAGATGCTACATGGAAAAGTTAGAGATAAAGGCAGAGAAAAGGTGTGGGGAGCCAACAGGCAAATCTCCTGGGGAAGAGGTTCATAAGTCTCCTGAAGGTGATCCTTACACCACCCATCCTAGGCAGTCTCATTGCTCACCAAGGACTTCAGTGGCCATGAATGAAGGGTACTCTTTCTCCATATCACCTCAGCCCCAACAGCTGTCTAGAACAAGAGCTTTTTCCTGCCTCCAAAAGCTTGATGGCCCTTGTTCTGACTTCTAGTATCTCTTTCCCTTCTCTCCTAACCTTTCTTTTCACTCCAGCCAGAACAACTCCCCAATAAACTAGGGCCACATGAATCTATATGCATAATTTTAATAAAATAATGTTGAGTAAAATGAATAAAAATAAATAAGTTCTTCATTGCAGTAGAATTCCCATTTAAAAATATAAAAGGAATAGAGTTATAAAGTCACCATTTTGCAACCTTCATTCAGTCATCAATGGATGCTAAAACTAGTGGGAAAAAGTCTGATGAGGAGCAAAATATATACATAGTCTCTATGTATCTTTTTACTAGATACTTATTAACTACAAAGAGAAAAATAGTAACTTCATGGTAGAGAAATCTAACACATCAAGTAATCACCATAAACATAACCTATAATAGAAAAAAATCATCATCATATGCCTCCTAGAACACAACATCATTTGTGTGGTATTCTTGTCCAAATGCACAACCTAAATCCCTAATGAAGACATATTAGAAAAACTCAAACTGAGGAGCAGTCTACAATAACTACTCTATACTCTTTTTAAAAAGTCAGTGTTGGCAGGTAGCAGTGACTCATACCTATAATCCTAGCAAATTGGGAGACTGAGGCAGGAGGATCATTCAAGACCAGCCTGGGTAATATAGCAAGACACCCATCTCTACAAAAAATAGAAAACACGGTCAGGCATGGTGGATCAAGTCTGTAATCCCAGCACATTGGGAGGCTGAAGCAAAATGATTACCTGAGTCCAGGGGTTTGAGACCAGTCTGGATGACTTGGTGAGACCTCGCTTCTACAATAAATCAAAAAATTAGCCAGGCATAGTGTCAGGGGCCTATAGTTGCAGCTACTTGGAAGGCTGAGGTGGAAGGATCACCAGAGCCCAGCAGTTCGAGGCTGCAGTGGCCGTAAGGGTGCCACTGCACTCTAGCCTGGGTGACAGAGTAAGACTCTAGGCCAAAAAGAAAAAGAAAAGAAAGAAAGAAAGAAAATATCAGCCATGTGTGGTGGGGCACACCTGTGATCCTAGCTTTCAGGAGAATGAGGCAGGAGGATCATTTGAGCTCAGGGGTTCAAGGCTGAACTATGATTGTACCACTGCACTCTAGCTCTGGGCAGCAGAGCAAGAACCTGTCTCTAAAAAAATAAAATGTCAATGTCATGAAGTCATCAAACAAATAAACAAAAAATGAAGAACTGTTCCAAGACAAAACAACAACAAAACAACAAAAAACTAAAGGGGGACACATGACAACCTAATGTAATGTATATTAAATCTTGAAGTAGAAAAGAAATAGCTATAAAGAACATTTTGGGGATAAAAAGCGAAATTTGACTATTGACTATGGATTAGATAATAATACTGTATCCAATGTTAAGTTTCTTTTTTTTCTTTTTTCCTTTTTTTTTTTTTTTTTTTGGAACTACAAGCATGTGCTATCATGCCTGGATAATTTTTTGATTTATTGTAGAGATGAGGTCTTGCCAAATTGCCCAGGCTGGTCTCAAACACGTGGGCTCAGGCAATCTCGCCTCAGCCTCTCAAAGTGCTGGGATTACAAGGCATGAGCCACCATACCCGGTTGAAAATGATTTTCAAATGGTTCAGAAAAAGAGAATATGGGGTGAGGGTAGAAAAAAAGAGAGATAATGCAAATGAGGCAAAAATGTGAAAATTAGTGAATCTAGCTAATGGACATTCTTTGATATATTCTTGTAATTATATCAAAATAAAATTAAGTAGAAAAATGAAGTGGTGATTGCATGTTTCCTTTTATATATTTATATAAAATGTCAAAACACACAAAACAATGTTATATATCATTTACGGATTCACATCTAAGAGGAGAAGCATGGAGCCCCATGAGCTACCTTTGAGGCTTCCATACTACCACTGGCAGATGTCAAAAGAGGGACCCAAAAATCCAGCCTTGATACATTATTCATCTTGAAGCCAGGGGACTATCCTACCAATCCCTTACATCAGTCACCTCAGGAAGCCCAGGATCATTCCCATGTGACTAAGTTTATGCACTTTTCTGTTTTCGTTTCCCACTCTTACCCAGTTCCCAAAACCCTTCTACTGTGCCCTCTGGAACTCACTCAATAGTTGACAAATTCCCTCTATTCTCAAGCTCTTTTTTGACTATTTCTTTCTCCTTATTGTTCTGATTCTCTTCCAAAAACCTGTTTTGCTTGCAACCTCTCAAGTGAAGGTATTTTCTCTCCTATTACCCTAGTTCCAAAACCTTGGCTTCTAAATTCTCTGACTTCCTCTCTTCTAGTTTCCTCCACCTGCCTCAGTCATTCATGCCCATGGTCATGTCCAGAGACCTCATCATTTCCTATAACTGCACCCTCCCCAACAATCCTGGTATCAAGCATCCCACCACCCCTTCTATCATTCCAGCTCACTCCCTCTAGTATTTCTTTTTTTTTTTAGTTGGAGTCTCACTCTGTTGCCCAGACTGGAATGCAGTGGCATGCTCCCAGCCACCGCAGCCTCAACCTTCGGGCTCTGGCGATCCTTCCGCCTCAGCCTTCCAAGTGGCCAGAACTACAGGCACGCACTACCACACTGGCTAATTTTTGATTTATTGTAGAGACGAGGTCTTGCCAAGTTGCCCGAATGGGTCTTGAACCCATAGACTCAGGCAATCCACTCGCCCCAGCCTCCCAAAGTGCTGGGGTTACAGACTGAGCCACTGAGCCTGGCCATCCCTCTAATATTTCAATCCTACAGTTCTTCGACATCCCCCCCCATCAGAACAAAAACCCTTGAAAATATTCTTTTACTCCTTCTTATGCTCATACCTCACATCTGATCCATAAAGAAATCCTGTTGACACCACCTTCAAAATATATCTAAAGTTGACACCACCTCCTCTGCTAGCTCTTGCCTACTTTATTGCTGTAGCCTCCTAACTAGTTTCTCCTCTTCTATCCTTGCACTCCTTTGGTCTACTGACCCAGCAGCCAGAGTGACTAGTTTAATCCATGTTGTGCCACTCCAGCCATAGGACCATATGAGATCATCAAAGCAATAAGTTTAGGTAGAAAAGAAAAGCAAAGACTGAGGCCTGGAGCACTACAATACTTAGAGGTCAGGGAGATAAAGGAGAATCAGCAAAGGACACTGAGATGGAATTGCCAGAGGAGTAAGATAGAGACCAAGAACATGGCATTCTAGATGCCAAGAATGGCAGTATTTTTTTAAAAAAGAGATGCTGTTGATAGGTCAAGATAATGATTAAATTTTGTCTACTGGTTCTAGTCATATGTTGGTTGTTGGTGACTTTGATAAGTGCACTTTTTCAGAAATGTGGCAGCAGTGAAAATCTAACTGGTGTAGATTCCAGAGAGAATAGGAAAGCAGAAATGCATAAAACAAGCCTAAAGGATCCTGTCATACTAGAAAACCCAAACTCTAATAAAGTCTACTATGGTTGTATCAAAAGGACTTAGGAAGCGCCTTGAATAGGCACCCACCAGCCAAAGACAGGACAAATTGAAACTCAGAAGAATAATAATCACATCAGATTAAAACAATAAAACATTTAAAACCCATTAGTTCATAAAGACATTCTTTTTTTTGAGTTAAAGTCTCACTGTCACTCAGGTTGGAGTGCAGTGGCATGCTCATAGCCACCACAGCCTTGATCTGCTGGGGTCAGGTAATCCTTCTGCTTCAGCCTTCCAAGTAGCTGGAACTACAGGTACGCACCACCGCACCCAGCTAATTTTTAAAAAAATTTATTGTAGAGATGAGGTTTCGCCAAATTGCCCAGGCTGGTCTCAAACCCTGGGTTCAGCCAATCCTCTTGCCTCTGCCTCCCAAAGTGTTGGAGTGTGTCACTGCACTCCAGCCTGGGTGACAGAATGAGACTCTGATTAAAAAAAAAAGTTGAAGAGAGAAAACTTGTATACTCACAACCACCATCAAAGTGATCCAAGATCAGCCTGATTAACAATGATCTGGGTCCTAGCAACCACTTTGTTTAATAAACTTTTACCAAAAGATGCAATACCTCATAAACCAGAGGTGATACCAAGAAATGAGCCTTGGGAGTCAGTTAAGTCTGAGTTGGAGTTCTGACTCCCCCAACAATTAACTGTGTGCACTACAGAAAGTTACTTTAACCTTAACCTCAATATTTTTTTTTTTTTGAGTTGGAGTCTCACTCTGTCACCCAAACTGGAGTGCAGTGGCAGCTCCCGGCCACTGCAACCTCGACCCACTGGGCTCCGGCGATCCTCCCGCCTCAGTCTTCCAAGTAGCCAGAATTACAGGCACATGCTACTAATTTTTTGATTTATTGTAGAGATGAGGTCTCGCCAAATTGCCCAGGCAGGTCTTGAACCCGCGGGCTCAGGCAATCCACTTACCTCAGCCTCCCAAGGCGCAGGATTACAGGCTGAGCCACCGAGCCCGGCTAACCTCACTTTTTTAATCTATCAAGTCCACATAATAATCTCCGCCTCCCAGGATCACTGAGAGAATTAGCTAAATTCTGTAGGCTCTGTATGTGCTGGCACCCTACTCCACTCTACTCCCCTAAAACCTCCACTCTCTCTCTGCCACCCCCCTTGCCTGCACATATATCATCATGGTCTCCAAAGAAACATTAATATAAAGAGGTGCAGGGGAAAGAAGAGCCCAAGGCAATGCAGTCCATACCTCATCTAGTGCATTATCTTTGTCCTGGGAGATTGCAAGCAGATAGATGGAAGCTCTGAAGACCAAGACTGGGGGGCGCTCGCCTTGTTCCTGCAGAGACAGGAGGAAGCTTTGGACAGCCACAGATAACTCTGCCTCTGAGACAAACCTGTCAACCAAAGAGAGGCAGAGTTAGCAGGCCAGTGGGCTCTTCTGTCCTGCACCACCACATCCTCCCTCAGCCTACTGTCCTGCCCTAGCATGCCCACAGCCTAGTGACACCTTGCACAAATAGTGTGATATATATACTTATAAAGCATTAGTGCGCACATGTGTATTTGTGTGTGTGTGTGTGTGTGTGTGTGTGTGTGTGTGTGTGTGTGTGTAATCACATGGTTCTACGCCTTGTGCAAAGCTCTGTTAGGGGCCAAAGACTCTTCCTTCACACTTGGGAGGTAAGGTATCTGCCAGCTAGACCAGCATTGTTTAAAAAAAGGGGGGGGTGCTACTCCTTGAGTTTGGAAGGTCCTGCTTTGGCAGCCAGGCTACCCCTCTCTTCTTGTATTTACCATTAAACAGTGGTGTGTTCAATGGGCTACTTTCTGTGGTGGTGGTGGTTGTGCCAATGCTTACACGTGCAAGAGAGATGAAAGGCAAAGGAGACTAGCTTTTCACTGTATACCCTTTTATAGCTTTTGAATTTTCTATTATGGTTATGTCTTGCCTATCAGATTATGTATGGAAAAAAATTAAACACTTCAAAATAGATAATACTAAATGCAATGTGTATCCTGGATTATGCCCTGGAACAGAAAAGAAGTAGAGAAAAAAATGGTGATATCTGAATGAAGTTTAGTTACTACTAATGGGAAGAATATGGTGGCTCATGCCTGAAATCCCAATACTATGGGAGGCTGAGATGGAAGGATCACTGAGGCCAGGAGATCAAGACCAGCCCGGGCAACATAGTGAGACACTGTCTCTACAAAAAACTTTAAAAAATTAACTAGGTGTGGAGGCACACACCTGTAGTCCTAGCTACTCAGGAGGCTGAGGCAGGAAGATTGCTTAAGCCCAGGAATTCAAGTTTACAGTGAGCTATGATTGCACCACTGCACTCCAGCCTGAGCAACAGAGTGTGATCCTGTATCTACAAAATAATAACAAATTTTGCAAATAAGATAGGCTGGGCATATTAGCTCATGACTGTAATCCCAGCACTTTGAGAGGCAGAGGCAAGAGGACTGCCTGAAGCCAAGAGTTCGAGACCGCTTGGGCAGCTTGCTGAGACTTCCTCTATACAGTAAATTAAAAAAATTAGGGAGGCATGGTGGTGCATGCCTGTGGTTCCAGCTACTTGAAAGTCTGAGGCTGAAGGAACACCTGAGTCCAGCAGGTCACAGATGCAGCAGCAGTGAGCATTCCACTGCACTCCAGTCTGGGTGATGGAGTCAGACTCTGATTCAAAAAATATTAATTAATGAATTAATTAAATTAAAATTAATTTTCTTTTATAAATAGCATTCAACTACCAAAAGAATAAGATGACTCTATTAATATATGTACCAACATGGAAGGATATCCAAGATATATTAAGTCAATACAGTTAGATAAAAGGTATAAATTCTATTGTTCAATAACAGACTAGAGTGACTATAGTTAACAGTAATGTATCATATATTTCAAAGTAACTAGAAGAAAGGACTTGTTCCCAACAGAGAAATAATACTCAAAACGACAGATACCTCAAATATCCTAACTTGATCATTCTATGCATGTAATACAACATCACACATACTCCATAAATATATAAAATAGTATGCGTCATTTTTTTTTTTAGTTGGGGGGTCTTACTTTGTCACCCAGATAGGAGTGCAGGGGCATGATCACAGCTAACTGCAGTCTTGACTTCCTAGGCTCAGGTGATTCTTCCACCTCAGTCTCCTAAGTATCTGGGACTACAGATGTACACCATCACAGCTGGCTAATTTTATTTTTTGCAGAGATGAGGTGTCGTTGTGTTGCCCTGGGTAGTCTCAAACTCCTGGGCTCAAGCAATCCTCCCCCCTCGGTCTCCCAAAGTGCTAGGATTACAGGTGTGAGCCACCATGCCTAGTCATGTGTTAAATTTTAAAAGTTAAAAAATAAAACAAATGGCATTGGGAAAACCGATGTTTACATGCAAAAATATGAAATTGGAGCTGGGCTCAGTGGCACACATGTGTAACCCCAGCTACTCAGGAGGCTGAGGCAGAAAGATCTCTTGAGCCCAAGAGTTTGAGACCAGCTTAAGCAACATTGGGAGGTATATATCTACTTAAAAAAGAAAAGAGACAGGGTGCCTGAATGAAACGTATTTGTATACCTAACCCTTAACTATACTCCATAATATCATAATAAAAAATATTGATTAAAAAAATTAAAATAAAATAAAATGCACAATTGAAAAAAAAGAAAAAAAAGAAAAGAGGCTGGGTACAGTAGCTCAGCCTGTAATCCCAGCACTTTGGGAGGCCAAGGCGAGAGGATTGCCAGAGCTCACAGGGTCAAAACCAGCCTGGGCAACTTGATGAGACTTTGTCTCTACAATAAATCACAAAAACTAGCCGGACGTGGTGGTGTGAGTCTGTAGTTCCAGCTACTTGGAAGGTTGAGGCAGAAGGATCACCTAAGCCCAGCAGGTCAAGGCTGCGGTGGCATGAGTGTGCCACTCCACTGCACACCAGCATGGGTGACAAGAGTGAGACTCCAACTCAAAAAAAAAGAAAAGAAAAAATATTTAGCAAATGTTTACCTTTAATAAAGTTGGGTACAAGATAAGGTTTGCAAGGAAAAAAAAGAAAAGAAAAGAAAAATTTGGCCCAGGCATGGTAGATCCCCTTATCTCACACAGACACAAAAATTAACTCCAAATGGATCATAAATCTAAATGTAAGTGCTAAAATAAGGCTGGGTGCAGCGCTCACACCTGTAATCCCAGCACTTTGGGAGGTGGAGATGGGAGGATTGCTTAATCCCAGGAGTTTGAGACCTACCTGAGTAACATAGTGAGACCTTGGCTACACAAAACATTATTTTTTTTTTAAATTTTGAGTTGGAGTCTCACTCTGTCGCCCAGGCTGGAGCGCAGTGGCACACTCAAGGCCACCACAGCCTCACCCTTCCAAGTAGCTGAAACTACAGGCATGAGCTACCACACTCGGCTAATTTTTTATTTATTATAGAGACAAGGTCTCACCAAGCTGCCCAGGCTGGTCTCGAACCCCTGGGCTAAGGCAACCCTCTCGTCTTAGCCTCCCAAAATGCTGGGATTACAGGCTTGAGCCACTGTGCCCAGTCTACAAAACATTCTTTTAAAATTATCTGAGCATGATGGCACATCTGTAGTCCCAGCTACTTAGGAAGCTGAGGGGAAAAGATCATTGCACTCCAGCCTGTGTGACAGAGTAAGACTCCAACTCAGAAGAAAACAAGTAAAACAAAAGAGTTGTAAACAAAAATACAGGAATACATCTTCACAACCTTGAGTTAGAAAATAGTTTTTTTAGCTATAACACCAAAAGCACAAATGAGAAAATAAAAAGAGTTCACCAAAATTAAAGACTTCTGTGCTTCAAAGGACACCATCAAGAAAGTGAAAAGACAACAAAAAGAATGGGAGAAAAATGTTTGTAAATCATATATTTAATAAGAGACTTGTATCCATAACATATAAAGAACACTTATAGCCGGGCTCGGTGGCTCAGCCTGTAATCCCGCGCCTTGGGAGGCTGAGGTGAGTGGATTGCCTGAGCCCACAGATTCAAGCCCACGGATTCAAGACCTCATCTCTACAATAAATCAAAATGAGCCGGGCGTGGTAGCGCACACCTATAGTTCCAGCTACTTGGAAGGCTGAGACGGAAGGATTGCTGGAGCCCAGCAGGTCGAGGCTGCAGTGGCCAGGAGTGGCCACTGCACTTCAGTCTGGGTGACAGAGTGAGACTCCAACTCAAAAAAAAAAAAGAAAGAAAGAACACTTATAAGGCCAGGTGCTTTGGCTCACGCTATAATCCCAACACTTTGGGAGGCAGAGGCAAAAGGATTGCCTGAGTACAAGGGTTAGCAACCAGCCTGAGCAACTTAGCAAGACCTCTTCTCTACAATAAATAAAAAAATAGGCAGGCATAGTGGCACACACCTGTAGTTTCAGCTATTTGGAAGGCTGAGGTAGAAGATTGCCTGAGCCCAGGAGGTCAAGGCTGTGGTAGCTATGACCATGCCACTGCACCCTAGCCTGAGTGACAGAATGAGATTTCAACTAAAAAACAAACAAACAAACAAAAAACCTCTTATAACTCAACAATAACAAGACAACCTAGTTAATATAAGTATATACCCAAAAAGAATCTGAACAGACATCTCTCCAAAGAAGAGATACAGATGGCCAATAAATACATCAACATCATTACAGAAATACAAATCAAAACCATAATGAAAAATGATTTCATACCCACTTGGATGACTATAATAAAAAAGACCACGGAAGGCTGAGGCGGAAGGCTCACCGGAGCCCAGCAGGTCGAGGCTGCGGTGGCCGGGAGCGGCCACTGCACTACGGTCTGGGCGACAGAGTGAGACTCCAACTCAAAAAAGAAAAAAAAAAAAAAAAGACCAATAATAACAATTGTTATCAAGGGTGTGGAGAAACCAGAACCCTCAAACATTGCTAGTGGGATCGTAAAATGGTGTAGCTACTTTGTGAAACTGGAAGTTCCCCAAAAAGTTAAACAGCATACCATATGAGCCCTCTAGTCTACTTCTAAGTATATACCCAAAAAGAATTGAAAACAGTGCATGTCCACACATTCAAAGCAGCACTATTATAATAGCCAAAAGGTGGGAAGAGCCCAAATGTTCAATAGATAAATGAATTAAACAAATTGTAGTATATGCATACAATGGTATATAATTCAGTCATAAAAAGAAATGAAGTACTGATATATGCGGCAAACATTATGCTGACTGAACAAATGACATCTTGCACAAATAATGTGCTATATATTATATGTATAATATTATGAAACTTTTTTTTTTTTTTGAGTTGGAGTCTCACTCTGTCGCCCAGACTGGAGTACAGTGGCCGCTCCCGGTCACCGCAAGCTTGACCTGCTGGGCTCTGGTGATCCTTCCGCCTCAGCCTTCCAAGTAGCTAGAATTACAGGCATGCGCTACCACGCCCAGCTGATTTTTTGATTTATTGTAGAAATGAGGTCTCGCTGCCCAGGCGGGTCTCGAACCCGCGGGCTCAGGCAATCCACTCACCTCTGCCTCCCAAAGGCGCGGGATTACAGGCTGAGCCACCGAGCCCGGCTATGAAACATTATTTTAAGTGGAATAAAACAGACACAAAAGGTCACATATTGTATGATTCCATCTATATGAAATGTTCAGAACTGATAAAAGAGACAGAACACAGATTGTAGGTTGTCAGGAACTGGAGGAGAAGGCAGACTAGGAGGGGCTGCTTAATGGGTAAGGGGTCTTACTTTGGAGTGATGGAAATGCTTTGGAATTGGATGAAGGTGGTGGTTATACAACATTATGAGTATGCTAAATACCACTGACTTGTTCACTTTAAAACAGTTAATTTTATGTTATGTACCTTTCACCTCAATAAATTATTTTTTTTTAAGCTTAAGGAATACTCCTATGATTTTAAAATTTTTATAAATTGCATAGTAATTTGAAAAACCAAAGTAAACCACTTTAGTTTTTTTCTGTGCACAAACAACACCATCAAGGATACCAAAGAACACTCATTAGCATTCTCAGCACTGTGTTTACCCACCTGTCTTAATCCCCTTCCAAGAAATGGGCCTCTCAGGAATACAACCCATTTCTCACTTATCCCTGTGATCCCAGTGCCCAGCACCAGGTTTCTAGAGGACCCCTCTGTGAATATTTAGTGAAAAGAACTGGGCTGCAGATGAAGGTCCCAGAACTCACCACCAGCCACCAACTGTAAGCACTGACCTGTCTTCATAAATGTAGGCCAGGTAGAAAAGAAGCAGGATGCAGTACTGTCTCTGGCGAACAGCTCTCTCCACATACTGGCGATCAGACAGGACGGCAAGGCTTTCAGAGCTACTGGTGCTTATCTGGGGCAGTGCATACTGCAGGAGCTCAGATACTGCAGAAAGTTCTGGAGAGAGAACAAGTAGCAGAAGGCCACACAGAGAACAAAGTAGAGCAACTAATGAGCACATGAGTACCTCCTACATGCAGAGTATTGCACAGGGCAGCAAGAGTACATGCAATATAGAAAGAAATCAGAGGCTCCTCTTCCTTTATGCAGCATTCAGTCTGTCAGAGTAGACTAAGTTAACAAGTGGAAGGACATGGATACGTCTCAAAAATAGTACATTCAGTCAAGTGTGATGGTACACACCTGTAATCCCAACACTTTGGGAGGCAGAGACAAGAGAATTACCTGAGCCCAGGGGTTCAAGACGAGCCTGGGCAAATTGGTGACACCTCGTCTCAACAATAAATTTAAAAATTAGGCAGGCGTGGTGGCACACACCTGTAGTCTCAGCTACTTGGGAGCCTGAAAGGGAAAGATTACCTGAGCCCAGAAGGTCAGGGCTGTGAAAGCTGTGAGCGTGTCACTGCACTCTAGCCTAGGTGATGGAATAAGACTCTGACTCAAAAACAAAAGCTACATTAATTTGACATATGTTCACTGAGTGACTACTCTTAGAACAGGCTGTAAGACCCAGGCCCTACTTCCAGGAGCTGGCAGCTGGTAAGAAGAGAGAAAATGAGACAGACAATTACAGGACATGCAGTCAGTGCGACATAGAGATGGGAATGACTCAGGTCGCCTGGCATGGGGAGTGCAAGCTCCAAGAAGAGGGAACTTTGGAGGAAAAACAGGCAGAGAAGGCAGTGAAGATAATCCAAAGGACAGGAAGCAAGATGTCCAGAGGCCCAGAGGCATAACAGGACATGCCATGTTTCTGTTCATTGTGACTGGACAGTCAGTGAATAAATATGGGGTGTCAGGAACTGCAGAACTATGTGATATAATTTCACAGCTAGACTGTGAAAGATCTCAAATGCTTTTGAATTTGTATTTTATTCTGAGGGCAGAGATTCTTAGATTTCTTATGAAACCTTTGTTTCATAAAAGGAGTATTTTTCAGCCTGTAGTCCCAGTGCTTTGGGAGGCCGAGGGCGAGTAGATTGTCTGAGCCCGCAGGTTCGAGGTTCGCCCGGGCAACTTGGCGAGACCTCATCTCTACAATAAATAAAAAATTAGCTGAGCATGACAGCACATGCCTATAGCTCCGGCTACTTGGAAGACAGGCATAAGGATTGCTGGAGCCCAGCAGGTCGAGGTTGCAGTGGCTGGGAACGTGCCACTGCACTCCAGTCTGGGCGACGGAGTGAGATTCCAACTCAAAAAAAAAAAAAAAAAAGGAGTATTTTAATGAATAGGGGAAAAAAAGGACCTCAGGAAAATTTGAATAAAGTCAACTTTATGGAAAGTTTATTATATTACCCTTATGTAGGGTAATGGACCAGAGAAGACTCTATCACTGCCTGACACTGCACCACAGACTGTGTAGGGACCATGACTAAAAGCCAGGGGAGTTAAGATGTTAAAAATTGGTTTTTAGATCATCCTTTCATCAGTGAGTGGAGGTTGGTTGGTGAATGACAGACTGAAAGCAGGGACCTAAGTTGACAGTCAACTGAAAGAGTCCATCTTGCCAAGGCAGCAAACCCAGTGCCACGTCCTAGGCAAGAGAAGGGTGAGGATGGGGAATATCCCACAGCAATTTGATAGCAGAGCCAGGTCAGTTCTCTTAATAACAAATTCAGTGCTTTTTTTTCCCCACTAAGCACACTACAATCAATATGACACTAATGAAACAAATATCCTCAAGCTGCATACATCCACCTGCCTTCTCCTGATACATAAAAGAAAGAAGCAGTTTGTGTAAGTGAGGTCTGCTGTACTTCTTGGTGCTCTGAGATTTGAGAAGCTGCAGTGTCTAGGGGACAGATATGTGGAGCTCCTCTTGTTCTGACAAGTGAGGAAGCAGCCATCAGCAGTAGAGTTGGCACTCATGAGAACAAGAGGTGGCTGTGATGTGGTTGCTAATACAGTCTTAGGTTGCCATGGCAGAAGTCATTGTGTTATTCTCTCTGCAGGCCAGACCATACCCAGACAGGGAGATTGCTGGACAACATACACAGAGAAGTGGCCTGTGTAGTGAAAGAACCAATAGCCAAGCCATGTTAGAAGATGAAAATGCTGCCGGGCTCGGTGGCTCAGCCTGTAATCCCGCGCTTTGGGAGGCTGAGGTGAGTGGATTTCCTGAGCCCGCAGGTTCAAGACGCACCTCGGTAACTTGGCAAGACCTCATCTCTACAATAAATCAAAAATTAGCCGGGCATGGTAGCGTGTGCCTGTAATTCGGGCTACTCGGAAAGCTGAGGCGGAAGGATCGCCGGAGCCTAGCAGGTCAAGGCTGCAGTGGCCAGGAGTAACCACTGCACTCCAGTCTGGGTGACAGAGTAAGACTCCAACTCAAAAAAAAAAAAAAGAATGAATAAAATAAAGATTAAGTTATACCATGGGAATGAATAAAATAAAGATTAAGTTATACCATGGGAAAGGCCTAGGATAGAGGAATTTCTCTATAAGGCAGAGAACACATCTTAATTATCACTGTATACAGTCACTGTACCTAGACTTCCCTTGGCATATAGCAGAAGCTCAATGAATATTCAACAAAAGGAAAAACATGCAACTCAGCCCTGCAGTTGCTGTCCCTCCTGCCTAGATTCAGTATGGCTCTCCTTTACCTCACTCAGACCTCTGCTCAAATGTCACCTCCTCACTGAGGCCTTCCCTGACCACCCTATCTAACATGTAACTCCTTCCTCTATCCCTTTACCCAGTTTTATTTTTTTCATAGCATCTATCCATCCCTGATATTGTATATATTTGTTTATTGTCTGTCTGTCTCATTCCATGAGAACAGGGCTTTGTATCCCTGGCTCTTTCACCAGCACTTGGAAAATAGTTTAGCACACACGGTAGATGCTCATGAAATATTTCTTAAATAAATGAACAAAAAATTACCAGATTATTCAAGCTATAATGAGCACTGGACTCAAAGTGAACAAGAAGTCTGGTATGGGGATGCTGCAGAAGAGATGGTTGGGAGACATTGGACTTGATGAACATTAGGATCCTTCTCAACTCTTTTTTTTTGAGTTGATGTCTCATTCTTGTCACCCAGGCTGGAGTGCAGTGGCATGCTCATGGCTACCACAGCCTCGACCTGCTGGGCTTAGGCGATCCTTCCACCTCAGCCTTCCAAGTAGCTGGAACTATAGGTGTACGCCTCCATGCCAGGCTTATTTTTTTATTTATATGTAGAGACAAGGTATCACCAAGTTGCCCAGGCTGGTCTCGAACCCCTGGGCTCAGGCAATCCTCTTGCCTCCGCCTCCCAAAGTGCCGGGATTATAGGCTGAGCCACCACGCCCAGCTTCAACTCTTGCCTAAGGTGTAAGAAGTCTTGGATTCTATCATTTTCTGACTATGATTTCACCTCTCTAGGAATCAGCCATAATTCCATCATTTCATGATTCCTCTGCGCAGCCTCAAACAAAAAAAATCTTATTACTGAACTGACTCATTTGGCCAATCAGCAGGGCATCCAGACTCTAAAGACCACTACAGATCTCACGAGTGGTCAAACTGCAGCATCTTACCTTCTTGGAAAGGTGGTCCTGTCTTCTCTGGAGCTGAGAAAAGGTTGAGGCACATGTCATAGAGGAAATTGGAACATATCTGGTTTAGGGCTGAGTGACTTAAAGGGATAAGAAGAAGAGAGAACAAAAGAGATGTCATCGCTACTTTGGCTTAGACATCATTATCCCTCCATGTGCCTAGATGCCACTGCTTTGTGCCAGAGCCCAGAGAAATTCTAGCCTTGTCCATGGTAGAGGAGGTCCTAAGGTGGCCATAAAAGTAAATATAAAACCTACTGCCTCAGCTATAACTTAGGCCCCTGGCCTATATAGGCATTCACTAAAAATTTACAGAAAAAATAAATCAAGGACAACTAACTTTTAAATTAACAAAACATATAAACAAAAGTGCCCTTGGGCCAGAAAAGAGCTAAAGAAGTACTAGAGAAAGAGAACACTTTCAAAACCAAGACAGGTAGTCAAGGAATAATACAAACTTCCAAAATTTTGAGTTTGAATCCAGATGGATCCCTGTATTTTCTCCTGAATGTTGAATGTTCTGTTCAGAGATATGGAAGAACTAATCTTGTAGGTTGTGCATAGTAACAAATGAATCTTCCTAGATTCAGGTAGCAAATCATAAATGAGATGGTACAAAGGCTGCTCTAGAACGTAACAAGACAGAGACTAAGCAATGACCTCTCTACTTTGAACAAATGAGTTTCTCCTCTAGAATTGCTAGGTTGGCAGCAAGTAGAACTTAATGCACATTGATTGTATCCTTTCCCCTCTGAGGGTCTCAGTTTCCCCATTTAGGGAAACTAAACCCATGTGGGGTTAGACAAATGATCTCTGAGAGGCCTTCCAGTTTTGATGTGACAAGTGCACCTAGAATGAAAGCCTTACCAGGCCTGATTAAATTCAACCTGCAGAAGTATGTCTGACTCATACCACCAATTGCTGAGCAATGCTGACACTGTGTCAACCCTACCACAGTCCTATGACTAAACATACCAGCCAAAAATTCCCACTTGTCCCATCAAGGACACTGGCCCTGTGGTCACTCAGTCTTGTCTGGGACCATACATACCTGCAGAACCTGGCCTTCAGCTCCAGAGTCAGTTGAATGAAGGATGAGGCAGCTTAGGAGAAGTGGAAAGAAAGCAGACAGCAATTAAAACCAGGCTTGTAAGTCAAGCGCAATGACTCACACCTATAATCCCAGCACTTTGGGAAACCAAGGTGAGAGGACTGTCTGAGCTCACAGGTGTAAGACCAGCCTGAGCAACTTGGCGAGACCTAATCTCTACAATAAATCAAAAAATTATCTGGGCATGGTGGCATGTACCTGTAGTTCCAGCTCCCTGGAAGGCTGAAGCAGAAGGATCACCTGAACCCAGCAGGTCGAGGCTGCAATGGCCATAAGCATGTCATTGCACTCCAGCCTGGGCAACAGAAGTGAGATTCCAGCTCAAAAAAATAAAAATAAAAATAAAACCAGACTTGTAATAGAGAGTCTCAAGTTTTGGTGAGATCAAAGAGCACTGGTTTCAGAATTACACAGACCCAGATCAAAATGTGCTCCATCACTATCTGATAGTGTCACTCTGGAAAGGTGATTTAACTTATCTGAGACTCAGTATTTTTTATTTTTTATTTATTTATTTTTGAGTTGGAATCTCACTCTGTCGCCCAGGCTGGAATGCCAAGTGGCACATTCACGGCCACCGCAGCCTCAATCTGCTGGGCTTAAGCCATCCTTCCATCTTAAGCCAGCCTTCCAAGTAGCTGGAACTACAGGCACGTGCTACCACATCCAGCTTATTTTTTAATTTATGTAGAGATGAGGCCTCACCAAGTTGGCTGGTCTCAAACCCCTGGGCTCAGGCAGTCCTCTCTCCTCAGCCTCCCAAAGTGCTGGCATTACAGACTGAGCCACTGTGCCCAGCCAAGACTCAGTTTTAATACTTGTACCTCACAGGTTGTTGTAAAGCTAAGTAAGATAAATGTATACAGAACATCTAAGAAGTACTTGAGTGAGAGTACGTACTGAATAAATGTTTTTCTTCCATCCTGAACTATCTTCCACCACAATTTGGTATATTTGGCACAGACCTAGAAAGAACACAACTGCTCCTTCTATCCCTTCTCCCAGTTTTATATAAAATAATCCAGTTTCAGATTCTGGAAGAATAGAACCAGTTATTAAACTTATCCCTATCTCTGAATTGCCTGTGTTGGGAAGAGATTGGTTCTCAGACCATAGGTCTGATCACAGATTCTGTGTTAGCTGGTGACCCTGGCTCAGGCCCCTACACTGCCTGGCTCCTCCCAGTTACCCAAGTAAGGTTCTTTGTCAATACTAACCTCTGTTCTGCCTGCCCTGGGCCCCTGTAAAAGCAGAATCGTAGACAAAGAAGACATCAGGTGCTCCCAATTCACCAGCTTCAGGGTTGGGGATAATCTGTATTTTATGCTAGGGTTAATGTACCTGGCAGGGAATTAATCCTTCAGGGTTTCCCAGCAACTCTCTGGGGCAACAATTTAACCCATGACTTCCCCAGGGATGTGGCACCAAGTTTGTCATCTGAATGGGCTCCTCTTGGTCTAGTCTCTTGGGGATCTAGTCTCCACCCCCCTTCTCCAGGTCTCTGTATCCCTCCTGGCTGGCAGTGCCTCCTCCTTTCTTCCCTCTTACGGTTGAACCTCTAATCCTGTTCTACCTTGCTTCATGCTGCACAGATCTCCCAGTAGATCTCCCACCACTGCTTCCAAGAGATCTACACTTGCATATCATCTAGTGCCCCAAGACTGGATCCTTCTGGATCTTGAAGTATGGCAGGCAGAAAGAATGTTGAAAGGAAATATATGTCAGTTGTCACAATGGCTGAGGGATATAATCAGTCAGGAAATCTACATACATTATCTTAGTAATTCTCATAATTATTACCAAATTCTAAGGACATTGGAGATAAAAAGATTAATTTGACAAATGTCAATAAATACATAAGGGAGAAGACAAGAATTCCAATTCACATGAGCTAACAACAAGTCTCTCTACTGCTTTTTTTAATTGTAATTCTTTATTTTATTTTCATTATTATTTTTTTTTTTTTAGTCCAAGTCTCATTTTGTCACCCAGGCTGGAATGCAGAGGCACACTCATGGCCACTGCAGCTTCAACTGCTGGGCTCAGGCAATCCTTCTACCTCAACCTTCCAAGTAGCTGGAGCCACAGGCATGAGCCACCACACCCAGCTAATTTTTTTTTATTTATTGTAGAGACAAGTCTCGCCATATTGCTCAGGTTGTTCTTGAACCCCTGAGCTCAGGTAATTCTCTCGTCTTCGCCTCCCAAAGTGCTGGGATTACAGGCATGAGCCACAGTGCCCAGTTTCTACTGCTCCTTCCTATCAGCAGCTAATCAGACAAGTGTCTCCAGGCTTAGGAGATGGAAAATGCCTTCCTAACTCCATGTTCCCCTCCAGTCATACCTCAATTTCTCACCTTCCCTCATATCAAACTTAACAAAAGAGTTGTCTGACCTGTCTCTACTGACTCATATAGCACTCATTCTTCAACCCACTGTGGTCTGGCTTCCACCCTAACCACGTCCAGAAATTGCTCTGGCCGAGGTAGCTAACAGTTGCCGTGATGCCAAGTGCAATAGCCATTTTTCAATCTTCATCTTACTTGATCTCTAAGATGCATTTGACATTCCTGACTACTCTCTAATCCACAAAACTCTCTTCATTTGGCTTCCCTAATGTCATGCTCTTCTGAGTTCCTTCAACCTCTCCAACTATTCCTACATCTCTTCCTTCTCCTAACCATTAAATGTTGCTCTTCATTTTGTCTTGGCCTCTTCCATAATCTCATTTTACACATTCATCTTTGAGGTGAATCTCACCTGCTCCCCACTAGAGAGAGGGTCAGCCCCACAAGGATAGAGGTTTACTATATTCTCAGACCTAGGATAATATCTTGCATGTAGTAGGTGTCCAATAAATATTTGTTGAATGAATGAAAGGCTGGATGCTGAAAACTTCTATATCTATATCTAAAGACCAGATCTCGCTCTCCTGCCCTCAGATACACAGTCAATTACCAATTACCCACCTAACGTATTCACTGGGACATTTCACATTCGCCCTGACTCAAACTGACCACAATTTGCCTTACCAAGTCAGATCCTCCCTCAGTGAGGCTCCTCTCAATTAAAAACACCACCATTCATGTAGATCATAGTAACCAGAGGCCTAGGTATTACTTTGAATTGTTCCCTCTCCCTCATGCCCTGCATGCAACTGCTCCATCCCAACACTACCTTAGTTCCTACCACCAAAACAAGTTAATGCAAAGGGCTGACCAATTTGCCTCTAATCTGTCCCTTTCTAACTCACAGTCCACACGGCTCCAAGAAAGATCTTTCTTTTCTTTCTCTCTCTCTCTCTCTTTTTTTTCTTTTTTTGAGACAGAATCTTGCTCTATCACTAAGGCCAGAGTGCAGTGGCACGATCACAGCTCACTGCAACCTTGAACTCTTGGGCTCATTCTATTCTCCTGCCTCGGCCTCTTGAGTAGCTGGGACTTCAGATGTGCCACCGCATCCAGCTGTTCTTTTTTTTAATCGGGATCTTACTCTATCATCCAGTCTGGAATACAGTGGCATGATCACAGCTCACTATGGCCTTGAACTCCTGGGTTCAGGTGATCCTTCCACCTCAGTCTCCTAAGAAGCTGGGACTACATGCACTTGCCACCATGCCTAGCTAATTTTTAAAAAATTTAGCCGGGCTCGGTGGCTCAGCCTGTAATCCCGCGCCTTTGGGAGGCTGAGGTGAGTAGATTGCCTGAGTCCACGGGTTCGAGACCCGTCTGGGCAGCGAGACCTCATCTCTACAATAAAATCAAAAAATCAGCCAGGCGTGGTAGCGCATGCCTATAATTCCAGCTACTTGGAAGGCTGAGGCAGAAGGATCGCTGGAGCCCAGCAGGTCGAGGCTGCGGTGGCCGGGAGCGGCCTCTTCACTCCAGTCTGGGCAACAGAGTGAGACTCCAACTCAAAAAAATAAATAAATAAATTTTGTAGAGATGAAGTCTCACTATGTTGCCTAGGCTGGTCTTGAATTCTTGGATTCAAGCAATCCTCCCGCCTCGGCCTCCCAAAATGTTGCAATTATAGGTGTGAGCCACCGCGCCCAACCAAGATGGTTCTTAAACAGAAATTTGAGCGTGTCACTCCTCTTTAAGACTCAACAAAGCTCCTAGGATAAAATCTAAATTACTCACAAGGCTAACAAGGCCCTGTATGACTGAACCCTGCCTACCTCTCCATGGTAGGCTTGTTGCACAACAGTATCCCCTTCATGCTATGTGACAAGAATAAAATAAAAGACATTCAGTGATAATGATAAGAGCCAAGAACAGCCGGGCTCGGTGGCTCAGCCCGTAATCCCACGCCTTTGGGAGGCTGAGGTGAGTGGATTGCCTGAGCCCGCGGGTTTGAGACCTGCCTGGGCAGCGAGACCTCATCTCTACAATAAATCAAAAAATCAACCGGGTGTGGTAGCACATGCCTGTAATTCCGGCTATTTGGAAGGCTGAGGCGGAAGGATCTCCGGAGCCCAGCATGTCGAGGCTGTGGTGGCCAGGAGCGGCCACTGCACTCCAGTCTGGGTGACAGAGTGAGACTCCAACTCAAAAAAAAAAAAGAGCCAAGAACAGCACAGAGATCAAAAAAGCAAGCTCTAGAGCCAAATTCCCTGGGTTGGAATCCTGGGCATACCACTTACATGGTGACCCTGGGCAAATTAGTTAACCTCTCAGATTCAGATTATTCATCAGTAGAATGAGGATAATCATAACACACAATTCCTAGGAGTTTTCTGGGGACTAAAGGAATCAATACATGAAAACACTTAAGAGAGTGTCTCACACACAGTAAGAACTTAATAAATACTGTCTTTTTACTAATAACTAGTTATTAATTATTACTACCATTCTCTTTTCTCTCTCTTCTGTTTTTGGCTACTCCCCTTTTCTATTCTCACCACTAGAGGATACAGGAGACTATGACTCTGACCCTGAATCCTGAACTTATTCTGCAGATTGAGGTATTTACAAGGTAAAAACTGGAGAAAAGATAATAAAATGACTGGTAAGAGTAGGAAAGAAAAAGTTTCAAGAAGGCCTGGCGAAGGTTAAAGGAATCAAAACCCACTTGGGCTAAATTTTAGGAAGCAATTTCAGTGTATAGTTAGACACTGACTTTCATAAGAGTGCTACCTAGAAGGGACTTGAAAGTAGGTAGAGACTTTTTACATTTTTTATTTTTATTTCTTGAGCCAGAGTCTCACTCTGTCATACAGGCTGGAGTGCAGTGGCAAGCTCATGGCTATAGCATTCTTGACCTGCTGGGCTCAGGCAATCCTTCTGCATCAGCCTTTCAAGTAGCTGGAACCACAGGTGCCCGCCATCATGCCCAGCTAATTTTTTGATTTATTGTACAGATAAGGTCTTGCCAAGTTGCCCAGGCTGGTCTCAAACCTGTGGGCTCAGGCAATTCTCTCGTCTCAGACTACCAAAATGTTAGGTTTATAAGCGTGAGCCACCATGCAGCTATTTTAAAATTTTAGATGCACATGGGTCTCCAAGGTGTTACCTAAGCAGCCAGGAGCCAGCCTTCACTTTCAAAGGTGGCTCATGCCTTTGGGAGGCTGAGGCAGGAGGATCACTTGAGATCAGGAATTTAAGACAAGGCTAGGCAACATAGTGAGACCTCATCTCTATAAATAAACAAAACAGGCCGGGCGTGGTGGCTCAAGCCTCTAATCCTAACACTTTGGAAGGTCAAGGTGAAAGGAGTGCCTGAGCCCATGGGTTTGAGACCAGCCTGGGCAACTTGGTGAGATCTCATCTCTACAGTAAATCAAAAATTAGCCAGACATGGAAACGTGCCTGTAGTTCTGGCTACTTGGAAAGCTGAGGTGGAAGGAATGCCTGAGTCCAGCAGGTCGACGCTGGAATGGTCATGACGCACCATTACACTCTAGCCTGGGCGACAGACTGAGACTCCAACTCAAAAAAAAAAAAAAAATTCCAGTCTGAGCAATGTAGTGACACCTCACCTTTACAAAAAAAATTTAAGAAATTAGCTGAATGTGGTGGCACATACCTATAGTCCCAGTTACTCAGGAGGCTCAGCCCAGGAGGTTGAGGCTGTGGTGAGCCATCTTTGTGCCACTGCACTCTAGCCTTGGCAACACAGTGAGACCCTGATTCAAAAATAAAATAAAATAAAATTCTTCCACAGAGGCCCCACAGCTTCTTTTTTTAGGTGGAGAAGGAGGTCTGCTGCTCCATATACAGTCTGGAGGGGTGGAGGGTGCTTATTCACATGTCCATAGAACTGTGCTGGGAGAGGTAGGACATTCACAACAGTTGTGGGGGTTGGCCCCTTAGATTACCACAACGTGGTAGTCTTGGGCCAGGAGTTGAAACTTTTGTGTGCTGTGGTGTTTCTGCTAGGCCCTGAATTCAGGAAAGGGAACCAGGCCAACCCTGCCTAGAACAGCTGCCTGCAGGTATGTGACAGCTGATGATGCTTGGCTTCTCTGAGAACCCCAGGGGGTTGCAGGGTGAACTGAGATCAAGCAAGGGAACCTATGGCTGGCACCTGAGTGTTCAGGGGAGCTGATGGAGATTGGAGGTGGAGTGGAGTCACTGGGTGCCCAGAGCCTGGTGCCAGGTACTTCTCCAGGTCCCAGGAAGGTGACACAAGTTAGTGGTGACAAGATTATTTTTGTTTTGTTTGTTTGTTTTGAGTTGGAGTCTCACTCCCTTGACCAGGCTGGAGTGCAATGGCACACTCACGGCCACTCCAGCATCGACCTGCTGGATTCAGGCAATCCTTTTCTGCATCAGCCTTCAAGTAGCTGGAACCACAGGCGTTCATCACCACGCCAAGTTAATTTTTTGATTTATTATAGAAACAAGGTCTTGCCAAGTTGCCCAGGCTGGTCTTGAATCCCTGGGTTCAGGCAATCCTCTTGCCTGAGACTTTTTTAGTTGTCACAATAACAGAGGTATACTCTAGGATTCAGCGCTCAGGAGTCTGAATGGCTCCTGATGCCAAACATCTTGTGAAGTCTCAGAAACATGGTGTATGAGAGGAAGGGGGAAGGGAGTGTGGTATGAGCACAGAACTGGAGCCTCTTGGACTTCTCCAGGACAGAGAAGTATCAATAAATTTGAGAACTGCCTTTAATGACTTTTGATTGCTGCATGATATTTCCACTCACTCAACAATGGACAGAGAATGGATATAAATCCTGAACATAAATGTGCACCCCACAGCTTATGCTCTCTTTGAGTACTCTGAGAAGTTGCCTAAGGTGACTGCCTCCCTCTCTCAGTCTTCACAATTGCCTGCTGCCTACCGAGCTTCTTGGAGAACTTCTCCTTCATGTGAGGAACGATGACAAAGAGGTTGTGCAGAATTGAGAGGAAAACTTCCATCAAAGCTGGATTGGTAGTCTGCTCCAAGTGCCTCTGCAAAAAACCAGGAGGGAGAACATGTCCCACTGAGACTGAGTCTCTGAAGAACAAAAGACACCAGCAAAAACTGGCATCAAATCTAGCAACAGTAGACTAGTCCCTTTAATTTAAAAAGATTCATGTTTCTATTACTCTAGGAATAACAGTAATAATACAGTTTACGAATTGCTTTTTACATTTATTTTTCATGTAATTTTTTAACAGTCATAAGGCAGCCTGAGGTAGTAGACACAGATCTAAATTAAGAATAAAGAAATGGGTACTAGTTCAAGCTCTGCACATAGCTGCCATCATGTGTCCTTGGGCAGTCCCCTGCTCTTTTCTCTGGGTCTCAGTTCCCTATATGTAAATAGCTGGGGCCTCAGAGGCATTGTTTTGTGGACAACTTTCCTTTGGTTTTTAAACCAAGTTTTTTTTTATTATATAAGTAATATATGCTCAATAAAGAAAATGTGTAAAATATAAAAAGTAGAAAGAATACAATAATTCTATGCTCTACTTCTAGATCTAGCTCTAAAACTTCATATATCTAGGAAGAAAGCAGAGCAAATAAGGAAACCAACATGAGTTGCCCAAGTCTTATTGTTAGTTAATTTAAATCAGGGCCACATTCCAGAGCTCCTGACTGCAACCCGCCTGCAGACCCTGGCAAGTCAATTCAATGGCTTCTTCAAGAAAAAGAGGCTCTCTCCTGTAAAGAGCACCTCCCTGCTGCCAGCCAGCTACTGCTCCTAATAGGTGGTTAGGAGGTGCTCTTCTCAGACTAATGAGGCTTACAGGCTCACAAACCTCAAGCAGGAGAGGACTCACCCAAGGTCACCCAGAGAGTCAACAGTTTTGGGCCCTGCTATTCCTACCATTTCAATCTCAAGTCAGCTCAGAATGAAGGTCTTTAAGACCAGGCCTCTCTTTAGAGTAGACATCTTTCATTCTATAGAACACACATATGTGTTCCGTATTAACACTTGGATAATAGACATTCACTGCTGCTCATTACTAAGCAGAAAGACACAAGAAATGCTAGGGAGCCTGAAGCTATAGGTTCAATCTCAGCACTGTCATGCACTTGCTTTATAATTGTGGGAGTATGACAACCTAATCTGTAAATTAAGGAAAATTATAGCATCTATCTCCCAGAGTCATTGGGAGGATTAAATTAGGTAATGAATATAAGGTACTTATCACTCCAAAAACACAAATTATTTATTATTTTATTATTACTGATTTCTACTTTTTCTTAATAAGCATCTATCAGTTTTTTTTTGTTTTTTGTTTTTTTTTTTTGAGTTGGAGTCTCTGTCACCCAGACTGGAGTGCAGTGGCCGCTCCCGGCCACCACAGCCTCGACTCGCTGGGCTCCGGCGATCCTTCTGCCTCAAGTAGCTTCCAAGTAGCTGGAGCTACAGGCATGCGCTACCAGGCCCGGCTAATTTTTTATTTATTGTAGAGATGAGGTCTTGCCAAGTTGCCCAAGCGGGTCTCGAACCCATGGGCTCAGGCAATCCACTCACCTCAGCCTCCCAAGGCACAGGATTACAGGCTGAGCCACCGAGCCCAGCTCTATCAGTTTTATAATGAAGCATTACACTTTATCTTAAAACCAAAGGAAAGGTGGTTGCAAGAATAACATTGCTAAAGCCTTCAGAAGGTTCAGTTGAGTAGTCACTGCCTTGCACCTCTTAGGCTGGCTTGCCCTCACATTCTTCTTTCCCCCAAGCTTCATGCTGCCCATGAATAAGGGGAACCCACCAACACCATGGGAATACACAGGGAGTCACAGGCACTGAGAAGAAATTCTGAGAAGGCCTCCAAGGTATCTTTCTTCTCAGCACTGGGAGCTGTGAATGGATTCTCCTGGGCAGATGGCTCACTCTGGAATTCCACAGCCAACCTAAGAAATTAATGTGTGAGTATGTTCACTACCACTTATGCAACATAAAGGTTAGAAGCAACCTCCTACCTGGATGCCTAAGCTCAGAATCCAGGAAAGTATTCCTGTCATCATATTTGGAGAAAATTCAAGAGACTTCAATGAGTACAGAACCTGGTCCTTGTCTACCCTCCAGTTTCCTGCTCCCGACCCCTCTCCCAACATACAAAATTCTTCCACCCCACTATGTGTACTTCCATGAACATACCATGCTATTTGCTCCTTCCTATCTCTTTTTCTTTACATATGCTGCTCTCTCTACCTAGAATACCTTCCTTTTATTTTTATTTATTTATTTTTTTGAATTGAAGTCTCACTCTGTCGCCCAGGCTGTAGTGCAGTGACATGCTCACGGCCACCACAGCCTCGACCTGTTGGGTTCAGGGGATCCTTCCACCTCAGCCATCCAAGTAGCCAGAACTATAGGCATGCACCACCATGCCCAGCTAATTTTTTGATTTATTGTAGAGATGAGGTCTCGCCA
>NW_007249744.1:940417-977131 GCF_000164805.1 Carlito syrichta
GTCTCGAACCCGCGGGCTCAGGCAATCCACTCACCTCAGCCTCCCAAAGGCGTGGGATTACAGGCTGAGCCACCGAGCCCAGCTAATTTCTCTTTCTAACCTCACTGTTTAGCATCAGGCCTGGCACACAGTAGATACAACAAACATTTGTTAATGTAAACTGAATTAAACAAGCATTCAGTGAATACCAACACTAGGCTAGTTTGGGAGTGATGGCAAACAAAGGTGAATAAGATAAAACCTCACGGCATATTAATAAAGACTTCGCTAGGAAGGATTGTTTAGGGATGTTCTACCCCTAGCTACACATCCTTAAACCTCCCCCACATACCCCCAAACCCTGCCCCCCAAAGTCTTCTTTGGTATGCAGCAGAACATCAGAAATCAAGTGTTGCTTTTAGAACTACATCCTTTGTCTGGATCCCTCCCACCTCTACCTTCCAAGCTATTACCTCAAACCACAGAGGGCCCCTCACCTGCAGGCATTTCTAAATCCCTCCAGAGTTCTCAGGATAAATTTTCCCCTTTGAAGAATGGCCTTCTCCAAATCTCTACTGGAGGCATGGCCCTGAGGTGAGAAGGAGAGAGAGGAACTTATTGATCAAATACTTACTCTGTGTCTCAGCCTAGGCTTCAATGACTGCAGACTGCTTCCTCTCACACTATAGTCCACTCTCCAGGGGATCTTGTTATATATCCTTTCACATATAATAGATCCTTTAAAAAATGGTAGAGGCCGAGCTCGGTGACTCAGTCTGTAATCCCTGTAGAGGGAGGCCAAGGCAAGTGGATTGCCTGAGCCCGTGGGTTCAAGACCAGCCTGGGCAACTTAGCGAGACTCCATCTCTACAATAAATCAGCAAAGTAGTTGGGCACAGTAGCACATGCCTGTAGTTCTGGTTACTTGAAAGGCTGAGGCGGAAGGATCGCCTGAGCTTAGCAGGTCGACACTAGGGTGGCCATGAGCATGCCACTGCACTCCAGCCTGGGATGGAATGAGACTCCAGCTAAAAAAAAATAGTAGACGGGGCCAGATGTGGTGGCTCATGCCTGTAGTCTCAGCACTTTGAGAGATGGAGGGGAGAGGACTGTCTGAGCCCAGGGGTTTGAGACCAGCCTGAGCAACTTGTAGAGACAAGGTCTCTACAATAAATCAAAATTTAGCCAGGTGTGGTGGTACATGCTTGTGGTTCCAGCTACTTGGAAGGCTGAAGCAGAAAGATTGCCTGAGCCCAGCAGGTCAAGGCTGTGATGGCCATAAGTGTGCCACTGCACTCCAGCCTGGGCAACAGAGTGAGACTCTAACTCAAAAAAAAAAAATTGGTAGCAGGCGAAACCTTAATCACCAGTCCTGGCTTTTGATTTACAGGCCTGACTTTTGATTTATTATATATTTATTTATATATTTATTATATGCACAAAGCTGTCATAGACTGGTGGGCATTAACCTAACTGACTGTAATGTTCATATTAGTTGCACCAAACCACGAGAAAAATCCCTCTACAGGTATGAAAAGCTTAGTTTCCAAAATTAATCCTGAAGGACATAATCAACATTCAAAAGGCAACAATTACAACATACTGCACATTGGTCAGATTCTTTCTAAGATTCTAGTAGGGGCTGGGTACAGTGGTTTACAACTGTAATCTCAGCACTTTGGGAGGTCAAGGCAATAAGATTGCTCGAGCCCAGGAGTTTGAGACCAGCCTGGGCAACATAATAAATCTGGTCTTTACAAAAAAAAATCAAAAAATTAGCCAGGCATGATGGTGCACACCTGTAGTCCCAGCTATCAGGAGGCAGAGGTGGGAGAATCACCTGAGTCCAGGAGGTAGAGGCTGCAGTAAGCCGTGATCATATCACTGCACTCAGCATGGGCGACAGAGTGAGAAACCCCAACTCAAAAAAATAAAATTCTAGGGAATCCAGGCTTAAATAATTTTATGAGCATGTTTACTATACCTGCCTGGATAATATATGGAGGCAAAGTATATAATAGGCTTGGTTAGAAACGCCCTGGGGTTTACTATCCAGGTTCAGGTACTTGATCATTTTTGACCTTAGAGAAAAATTATTTCACCCCTGTGGCTTCAATTTCTTCACCTATAAAAATGGGGATAGTAATCCTTGAGCCTCATACTTCTGCAGTTAGGGGGGAAAAAATAACATTTCATTGTAGCTGTGTGTGCATGAGAAAAAGCTATAAAATGGCATACAAAGGTAAGGACATGTATAATAATAATAATAATTTTTTTTCTAAAAACATATTACAGCATGATCTTCAGAAGAAGCAGACTGAAGTGCACTGACCAGTGGCCTCCTCTTCAGCGGAGTCTGGGAAAGCTCCACACACCGGCCAAGCATGGCTTCCAGCAAGGCCTGTAGTTCCCCATACCTCACAGGTGGAGCACTCTGATGGTCCTTCCTGCATCCAGAGAGACAAAAGCAAGCTTGGGGCGAGGCAAGGGTACCTCCAAGATACCCCCAAGATACCCCCAGGCTCTCAGACAATGGAAAAATATTTATTCCAACATCTATCTAGCTGCACAACTTTCTGTACATCCTTTGCCCTCTCTAGCCATCAGCTTCCTCATTTGTTAAGAGGGTTAACAGCATTCTTCTCAAAGAATTATTCTGAGGATCAAATTAAATAATTAGATAATGCATGCCAAGCACTTAACATGATGCTTTATAAATGTCAACTATGACTATTATTGTTGTTATTAAGGACACAAGATTTTCTCACCCAGAAGGGCTTCCTGGTGAAAGAAGCACTACTTAGAACTGAAGATGCAGCAAGAGATGTAATGGCCACTGTTCTCCAATAAGTCATACAAACTCTCTTGAGGAAGACAGATCTGACTTCCTCTCTGTTACTTCACTGAGGAAAACCATAATCAACAGGTAAATGTTATCAGGACCTGATTCTTGTCAGCATACAGAAGAACTTTCTAAGAGTCAAAACTATAGGGGTAGAGATGACTAGGGAAAAGTGAGTTTCCCATTCTGCAAAATTATAAGTAGAGACCAGAAAACTACTTTTGGAGAGTAAATCATTATGAGTGTGGGGTAAATGTGGACAGGTAAAACTTATTGTCCATTTGGACCTTCATATTCATTGACTAGTTTAATTGTGAGTTCCAAGAGGCCATGGACCATCTTTTCACTATACATAAACAGAGCTAGATGCATTATAAATTAATGCTGAATAAAAAAGATGTTAAATGAATGAATGATTATTTGACAGGGTATTGGTTTCCTAAGGCTGATAAATTACCACAAACCAGGAGGCTTATTCACATGGCCACCTTCCCTCTGTGTATGTCTGTGTCAATGTTATGTCCAAATCTCCTCTCCTCATAATCAGACCAGTCATTGGATTTACAGTCCATGCTGCACGACCTTATCTTAACTCAATTATATTTACAAAGACCCTATTTCCACATTTAGGATAGACATAAATACTGGGTGGACACTATTCAACCTAGCATAGTTGCCAAGAAAGAAAACCTGTTAACTCTCATCCCTAAGCCTTTTTTGAACACTGGGAATAATATGTTGGGTCTTCTAATAGGTTCTCAGTCAGTTGTATATAGTTAGGGCTTGATTTTTGCTTTCCTTTGTTATCTCTGGAAGCTCTAAGTTTGTAGATTCTACACTGATCATCAAGCCCTGGTTCTTCCATCTTTAAATTATTTTCAGTAACTCTCACATCTCATTTTTCCTTCTAGTTGTACCTTCCCAGAGATCCTCTGAACCACTCCACCTCAGAGGGACCATCTCAGTAAATGTTCTGAGAAGTTAAAGTCAAAAGTAAAATCAGGATGGGTAACCATGACTCAAGACTGTAATCCCAGCACTTTGGGAGTCCAAAACAGGAGGATCCTTGAGACCAGGAGTTTGAGTGAGCTATGATCACACCACTGCACTCTAGCTCCAAAAGGAAAGTGAAATCACCCAAGGATTAATCCCTCTATCCATCTATCTCCACAGTTTTGACCCAATCAGCTGTCCTTCTCCAGGTACCACCCGCTTCATATAATCTGCTGGCCAACTGGCTACTGTATCCTCAGTAATCCCTATACTTTCTCTCTTACATCTTTTTGCTAATCCTAATCTTTCCACAAATCTAAATTTCTCTTATCCCTCATAGCACAATTCAAATACCACTTTCTGTTGAAAGCTGCTACTGGTCCCCCTTAACACTGACTTCCTGGGAGACTTCCAGCTCTGCATGGGTACCTCTAATTGACACTGCTCTTACTCTATACCTTTGTGACCCTATTGGCTTACCCATCTCGCCCACTCTGGGATGCATGTCCTCGATTTAGAGATTCAAATCCAGGAAAGGACAAAGAGGGAAAGGAGACAGACTGAAATCATTGCAATGTAAATGCTATTTTTTGTTTCAGTTTTTAGAAACAATCTAGAGTAAAATCACAAAGACTTAAATATAGTTATAGAAGAGACTATAAATATCAACTTTTACAATGTAAAATTAAAGGTATAGCTGACTGACCTTGAGAAGTAGAAAGCAGGGAAGAGAGCAGAAAGGAGAGAGTTAACCAAGTAGAAAGTCAGGAGACACTGCTTCAAAACGAGGGAACAAGAAATATCAGTTTTAGGTATGTCATTTAAAGATTCAAATACATAAAATATTAACCAGCAAAAATGCCAAGGAGATATAGAGAAGGCAAAAAATATTAAATCTTGATCTTTCTTATGGGCAAGTTAGTAAATAATGTCTTAAATTGACAAATAAAGAAACAGCATTATAAGTTTATTATTTAGATTTAGGGAGATGACCACCATAACTAAAGCCAAATGAGTAAAAATTATTTTCCCTTAGGAAGTAGAGACAAGGTTAAAGAACTTTTCATTTCATTATAAGCCCTCCATACTATTTTATTTTTTATTTGAACATATTAATGTGTTAAAAATTTAAGAGACAAAACATGGTAACAAAATAAAGGTTACTATATAAATAAATATGGGTTTCCTCCATTACTTTTTTTAAGAGTTCAAACATCTTGCTAAGAAATAATTTCCCATCTTAGCCCTAGGATCTCTTAGTTTCACCATCTATTTTAACATCATTTTTTTCTATATTGACTACTATTAGGAAAGAGAGATAAAGTAGTAAAAAAAAATAACAAGATCCCTGATCTCCTGGTGCTTATATTTTAGAGGGGGTGGGGGGGTGGGAGAAATACAAAACAAGTAAATAAACAAAAACTGTCAAGTGTTTGATAGGTACTATAGCAGTCTGATATGTTAGTTAGAAAAGGACACTGAATGACAACAGAAGGCAGTCATGCAAAGATTTAAGAGAAGAATATTTTAGGCAGAGAAAACAATTAGTAGAAAGACCTTATGACAGGAATAAGTTCAATGAGTTCAAGAAATAGAAAGAAGACCAGAGGAGTGAGCAAGAAGTGAACAAGTACCAATTATGGAGTGAGGAACGCAAATTTAAGTCTTTAGATCCCAAATTGGGTACTTTTCTCTATATGCTGGTAGTATGAACAGATTGAGATTGAAGTTCCTGAAATAAGGCACCAGGCAGTTGGAAATGTGGTCTGGAGCTCAGGAAAATACTGTAGTGGGCTAAATGGTGGCGCCAAAGATATCAGGTACCTGGAATCTGTGAATGTTACTTTCTATAGTAAAGTTTTTATAAATATGATTAAAGATCTTGAGATGAGAACATTACCCTGTATTATTTAGATGGACCCTAAATGTCATCATAAGTATCCTAATAAGAGAGAGGCAGAGGGAAATTGCATACACACACAGAGGAGGAGGCAAAATGATCACAAAGAGAATGATTAGAGTGAGGTGGCCATAAGCCAAGGAACCCCTGGAGCCTCTAGAAGCTGGAAGAGGCAAGGAAGGATTCTCCTCTAGAACCTCCAAAGGGTTTGCAGCCCTGGTGACACCTTGATTTTGAACATCTGGCCTCCAAAACCATGAGAAGATAAATTTATGTTGTTTTAAGTCACCAAGTTTGTGGTAATGTGGTCCTGTAACAACAGGAAACTAATACAGGCATTTTAGGCTAAAATTAAAGATTTGGACATTATCAACATAAAGCTAGTATCTGCAGTTCTGTGAGTGAATGAAGAGCACTCAAGGAGAAACTACAGTAAGAGAACAAGCCCCAGAAGACTGAAGTTCTGGGCATGGTGGCTCACGCCTATAATCCCAGCATTTCAGGAGGCCGAGGTAAGAGGATCGCCTGAGCCCAAGGTTTGAAACCAGCCTGGGCAACTTGGTGAGACCTCATCTCTACGATAAATTTTTTAAAAATTTGCCAGGTGTGGTGGCGCACATCTGTAGTTCCAGCTACTTGGAAGGCTGAAGCGAAAGGATTCCCTGAGCCCAGCAGGTTAAGGCTGCAGTGGCTGTGAGTGTGCCACTGCACTTCAGCCTGGATGACAGAGTGAGACTCCAACTCAAAAAATAAAAAATAAAAGAAGGCTGAAGTTCACAAGTGTTAGAGAGTTACCTGTTTAGGAACAGGCATAATTGACTCATGTCTGTAATTCCAGGGATTTGGGAGACTAAGGTGGGAAGATTGGTTGAGGCCAGGAGCTTGAGACGAGCCTGGGCAACATAACATGACCCAATCTCTATTAAAAAAATTTAAAATTAGCTGGGTGTGGTAGCACACCTATAGTCCTAGCTACTCAGGAAGTGAGAGGATCACTTGAGCACAGGAGTTTGTCACCCACACCAATCTGGATGACAAAAAAAAAGTTGCCAGCTTCTGGTTAAAGATGATGGAATTAACATACAAGACACTGTTGCCTCCTCTACTCCTTACCAAAATAAAAGTAGAGGGATTTTTTGTTTGTTTGTTTCAAGATATAAATTCAAAACAACAAAGAAAATACAGAAGACATGATAACATAACAAATCACTTTGGAAGTACAGTCGGCCCTCTGTATCCACAGGTTCTACATCCATGGATTCAACCAACTCCTGATCAAAAACATTTAAAAAATAAGAAAATACAACAATAAATAATAATACAATTTCTAAAAATACAATATAACAACTATTTGTATAGCATTTATATTGAATAGTCATCCCTGAGTATCCATGGGGGATTGGTTCTAGGACCCTCAGGGACATCAAAACCAGGTATGCTTAAGTCTCTTATATGAAATGATTAGTATATGCATATAACCTATGCATATCTGCCCACATACATTAAATCAACTCTAGATGACTTATTATACCTAATAAGGTATTAGGACTAAATGTATAATACCTACTACAATGCAAATGTTATGTAAATAGTTGTTAAATTATATTGTTTAGGGAATGATGACAAGAAAAAAAGTCTGTACATGTTCAGTACAGATGCAACCATCCATTTAAAATATATATATTTTCAATCCCTGGTTGGATGAATCCACAGATGTAAAACCCATGGATGTAGAAGGCTGAGTGTATTAGGCATTATAAGTAATCTAGAGATGTTTATAATATCAGCTGCCCTCGCCTTGGCAGGCCCTCTGTTATATGCAGGGGTAGAAAGTTCAGCCTTCCTGGGTTCTCACCTCAGGAAAGCAGAAGTGGCCTTCACTGCCTCAGCAGCTACCTCCAGCACAGGGCTGCTAACTGCTTCTTGGAGGACACGGCCAGCATCTCTGCACATGGCTGAGCTTGTGAACAGCTTGATCTCCTCCGGCTGCCTGAGAAATGGTAGACGAGAAAAGAGTGGGTGAACTCCTATCACCAACTTCACCAGGAGTAAGAGCTCTTTTTCCTTCTCCAGTTTGGCCCCTCAGACCTAATGTTCCACCACTTTGCTCACCGAGTCAGGATCTCAGCAAGGAGCAGCAGGCCCTGCTTGTGCAGCTCTGTGTTGTTCATCTTCAGGATTCCCTGTAGGCTCCTTACCACTGCCTCGATCCCTACCCCAGGATGACATGACAAAGCCCAGGGATCAGTGCTCTGTATTTCCTTCACTGCCCACCAGGGGAGGTGACAGGCTCTGGACAGCACATATTGATTGGCTGGAGGCCCCTGTTGGAGAGACCCTGACAAGGTTGAGCTAATGGGACTGGACTATGAGATCAGATTATATAATTCATCTCTGTTTCCCCAACACCCAGGATAATCCATAGCCTAGGACCGGCACTCAAGGTATTCAGTGAATGCCTACTGACTAAGTCACATCTCAACTTTGCATACTCCTATTCCTCCTTGAAGAATCAGGTTGAAACTTCACTTCATCCAGGAAGCCTCCTGATTCATTCAGACAGAGTTGTGAACCTCCCCTGAGTCCCAACAGCTCCTGCACTTCTCTCTAGCAGAGTTCTAATCAGCTCCTATTGAAATTGTCTGTTCATTTCTCTCTCCACAGCTTCCCTAAGGGTAAGGATCATGTTATTTATCTCTAAATCTCCAGGTCCCGGTTTGGTGCCTGTCATAGACTAGGAACATATAATATTAAATGAATGATTGAATGTGCCTACTTTAAAAATCCAGATGTGACATAAAAAGTCCCAGACAAGGAAGGGACAGTTTCAAGAAACTCTGAAAGGATAAATCAGCAAAACATAGGGACTACCTGAATGGATAAACAAATATCTGGGGCATGGGATTGGAATGAATCCAAGGCTGAATAACACTGTTTAGAGTTGTTAACATACAATAGGAATTCACTTAGTGGCAAACAGGAGTGTCTTTCCCTTGCTAAAAAGTCTAAACATGTATACTTCAGCTAATCAGTGAAGTGCAGAATGTTTGGACATTAATGCTTGCATATGGAATCTGACAAAGAGTTTGGGCTGATAAAAATGTCCAGATCCAACGCTCTCCTCTAAGGTGAAGCTAGACCTTCACCACTGCTGCTGCTGCCCAACTTCAAACTGCTATCCACCCAGCCCAGAGTTAGGATAGGGCCCACACTACCAACCATACACCGTGTGACACTTGGAAAAAAAGCATGGCTCTTCTGCCAGGAGTATCAGGCAGTTATAGCTGGACCAGATGAGCACTTCGCTGGAAGACGAAAGATGCTCAAAGAGGAACTCTGGCAGGGGAGAGGATAAAAAAAAAACAATAAATGACAGCCATATGATTTGGATCCCTTAACTAATGCTCATTAAGGCCTTGGATTTATTCAACATCTTACTCCTGTTACTTCATCCATTCACACACACTCTCCATGAGGTACAATCATCAATTCACAGACAAATCTGAAAAGTTCCCTCATAATTTTGGTCTAACCTCTTCTTTTTAACAGCTGGGGAAACTGAGGCCCAGAGAAGAGGCACTGTTAGGGAGAAAGGTGGGACTGAAACTTAAGAGTCCTAATTCTCAGGATGAGTAGCAGTATGATGCAGAAAAAAGAGCTTTTAGAGCCAGGGAGACTTGATTTTTATATCCCATCTCTATCAATGGCTAGATTTGTCAAATTAAACCAATTATTTCCCTTCTCTGAGCCTCAATTTCTTTATCTATAAAATAACGAAGGTAAGGACCTAAATGTGGTAACATTTGCAATACACCTCAGGGCATATTTCCTGACTCATAGCAGGCCCTTGAGAAATACTAGTTCCCATTGCCTTCCTGGTTCACATGTCTTTCCATCACCTTATATCAGGTGTTTATTCCCAAGTGGTCAAATAAATACCAAAAATCAGAAATAAATTGCTCAAGGTCATATAAGAAATCTGCAGCAAGAAGATTCAGATGTTATAAAGTCTACTTCTTAGCGTCTAACATGGACAATTGAACTTGTCACTACCCCATCTCTCTAGTATGGGGAAGAGAAAGTTAGAAAGGCCCCCTTACCTGGGATGTCAGCATGGATGAAGGCCAGGGCATGCTTCGCTGGGGAGTGGACCAGCACTGCAGTTATACAGTGGGCACTGGCCACCTGCAGGGTCTCATCTCTAGAAAGGAGAAGCTAGAGAAACATGCAGCAAAAAATGCTCCAGTCACAACACTGACAGAACCAGAGGAACTGGCTTGAGTAGCTCAGGGCAGCCGCCAAATTCCTCTCTAATCCCTTCTGCAATACATGGCACCAGGCATTAAGGATGGTGCTCCTGGAGAACAGTTATGGACTATGGAAAAGAGTCCATGCAAACAGTAGCAGGTTAAAAAAAGTAACAAAATAATACAATGTGAAATCCACCAGAGGCTCTCAATGAACACTGAAACCATAACCAATAAGGGCTCAGGCCTTCACTGAAAAAAGTACATTCTCAGTCCTCATCTGGTTCTGATGTTTGCAACAATCCTGTAACATAAAAAAAAGGTTCCACTATGATCCTCACTTTGCTGAGTGTTAATACAGCATGCCTGAGGCTGTTATCCTCAGAAAGCCCTGTCAGTAAGGCTGGCTCTCCGCTGGTTTTGGGAACTTGAATTTCAGGAGGGTTCCTACCACACCTAGAACTAATGAGAGAGTCTCACTGTTACAAAACTATTGAGTTGATGCATAAGTTCATAGCATTTTTTGCTTGTCCATGGAATGCAAACATTGCACTGGCCTCCATCTCTTTCCAGAACATATCAAGCCCTTCCCTGCCTCCTGCTTTCATCTGCTGTTTCTTCTGCCCAAAATATGTTTCTGTTCACTCTTCAATATCATTTCATATTAATTCTTCAAGTGTCAGCCCTTCAGAGAGGCCCTGCCCAATCACTCAACCTGTAAATAGCTTTCTCTGTTATGATCTTATCTCTTCTTTATTTCCTTCATAGCACTTATCACAATCTGTAATTACTTTGCTTCTTCATACTTGTTTATCTACCTTCCTCACTAGACTGTAAGCTGTATAAGGGTAAGAAACTTGTCTGTTTTCATACCATAATCTTTCCAGTTCCTAACACAGTGCATAACACATCACATTAATGCTTAACCAAATGAATGAATGAATCAACCTTGCAACAGCAGGAACACAAACGTTGACAGTATATTCCCAGGGACCTGAATTTTGAGAGAATAGACTGATCAACAGCCTATTTTCTCAAGAAAGAATAGCAATAGACTCTGGCAACTTCAAAAATGCCAGAAGTATATATGACAGTCTTCATTTAAAATTTTGAAATTTTGCAACAGAGAAATGTTCATTTTGGAAATAATCTACTTTATCAGGCTTTTTCTCATTTATGTGTTATCTGTGCACTTACAGAAATCAGTGTTTTTTTCAATGATACTTTTTATATTTTGTACCTGTTTTTAAAAGGACTTTCATTCTCCATGCAAGTAAACCCAATCTCCCTTATTTTCAGCCAATAGTCTTTTTTTTTTTTTTTTTTTGAGTTGGGGTCTCATTCTGTTGCCCAGACTGGAGTGCAGTGGCCGCTCCCGGCCACCGCAGCCTCAACCCGCTGGGCTCTGGCGATCCTTCCGACTCAGCCTTCCAAGTAGCTGGAACTACAAGCATGCGCTACCATGCCCAGCTAATTTTTTGATCTTTATTGTAGAGATGAGGTCTCGCCAAGTTGCCCAGGTGGATCTTGAACCCGCGGGCTCAGGCAATCCACTCACTTCGGCCTCCCAAAGTGCTGGGATTATAGGTTGAGCCACCAAGCCCAGCTCAGCCAGTAGTCTTAATCATAGATTTAAAAAAAAAAAAAATTCTCTTTATCATCTGGAAGATTTGAAATAGTGATCTTATTTTACATTTCCTGAATGGATATACATGAATCTGAACACTATTTATGTGCTCATATCTTATTTATTTATTTTTTTTGAGTTGGAGTCTCACTCCACAACCCAGGTTGGGGTGCAGTGGCACACTCACTGCCACCCCAGGGTCGACCTGCTGGGCTCAGGTGATCCTTCCCCCTCAGCCTTCCAAGTAGCTGGAACTACAGGTGCACATTACTATGCCCAGCTAATTTTTTAAATTTATTGTAGCAACAAGGTCTCGCCAAGTTGCCCGGGCTGGTCTCGAACCTGCGGGTTCAGGCAATCCACTCATCTCAGCCTCCTAAAGTGCTAGGATTACAGGCTGAGCCACCGAGCCTGGCCTACTTTAAATGCATCTTTAATCAGACACACTCATGTATTTCAAATGCATCTTTTTTTTCTTTTTTTTGAGTTGGGAGTCTCACTCTTGTTGCTCAGGCAGGAGTGAAGTGGCACACTCACAGCCATCACAGCCTCAACCAAATGCATCATTTTTATACATCTTATTTCAAATGCATCATTTTTATACATCTTATGAATGGATAGATAATACACATATGTAGATATATATATAGATATATACCATAGATATAGATATAATATACATCTGTTTAGACAATGCTGTTTTCACAATCATAAAGAATGATAACACTTATCTTTTAAAATAACTAAATATAGCAACAGGTTTTACACCTTTTTTTTTTTTAGTTAGAGTCTCATTCTGTCGCCCAGGCTGGAATACAGTGGTATGCTACAACAGCTTTGACCCACTAGGCTCAGGCAATCCTTCTGCCTCAGCCTTCCAAGTAGCTGGAACTACAGGAACGCACCACCATGTCCGGCTATTTTTTTATTTAATTGTAGAGATGAGTTCTCACCAAATTGCCTAGGCTGGTCTCGAACCGTGGACTCAGGCAATCCTCTCACCTCAGCCTCCCAAAGTGCTGGGATTATAGGCGTGATCCACCACACCCGGCCTAGGTTTTACATCTTAAAGACATTTTCTTTTTTTTTTTTTGAGTCAGAGTCTCACTCTGTTGCCCAGGCTGGAGTGCAGTGGCATGCTCACGGCCACTGCAGCCTTGAACTACTGGATTCAGGTGAGCCTTCAGCCTCAGCCTTCCAGGTAGCTGGAACTACAGGCACACACTACCACGCCAGGCTTATTTTATTTTATTTTATTTTTATTTATTGTAGAGACACGGTCTCACCAAGTTGCCCAAGCTGGTCTCAAATCCCTGAGCTTAGGCAATCCTCTTGCCTCTACCTTCTAAAGTGCTTGGATACAGGCTTGAGCTACCGCTCCCGGCGATGATTGCTTTTCAATAATAGAGTACACATATATGTACAATGTATTATTTTTAACAAAGTTTTGGGTTAAATTTAATATTATTTTATTAGAACATCTGTATCTATTTTGACACTTGAGATTAGCATCAAATTGTTTTTGCTAATTTTGCCCACATTTCATTTCAAGTTTTGCATCAGTTTCCAAAATGTGGAAATTATGTCATTCTAAATTTCTGATGGAAATAGGATACCAGCGTAACTCTCCCCAAAATTTTTAAAAGATATTTTGTTCATTATTAATTTTTTGCACTAATTTTAATTTTTAAAGTTTTTATTTATCATGATCACTGAGTTTTTTATCGCCTACTTAAATTCTGCAACCAAGGTAACTCACACACCTCTCCTAGTCCCAATCCTGCTGGTTGCTACAGTAAAATAAAACCCCAATCATCCAATACTGTCAATGGAAGAAGAGTCTCCACATATGGATGGAAACTTGGACCTCTAAACCAAGATTGCTATCTCTACAAAGGTCTCTCACTCTAGGCTGAGTTCTCTCACCATGCTGGTGTGGTGCCCTGTGAGGCCATATGACCGTTTTTGTAAGTTCTTGTACTCCTGATGGGCCCAGTATCAAATGTTCTACCTAAATGTTAACATGAACTCCAGGCAGCAGGGAAATAAACACAGAAAGGAAACTCATGTGCGATTATCTGGTTCAGAGACATAGGACGTGCTCCTCAGAGTTCACAGGCCTTGCATAGACCATTCTAAAGGCATCCCAGAGAAACAAAGATTTGAAGTTTGCTCTGGATTTTTACCTAACCCGATCTGTCCTCTTCTCAGTTCTGACCAGAGTTCTACCTTCTTCCTGCAGAAGGAGCTTCACAGTCTGGGCAATCAACTCCTGCTATCACACAAGGATCTGCAGCTCTGCTAGGCCCTGTGCTGAGCAGAGTCAGGTCCTGCTTGAAGAAGCTCCCAGCCAGTCAACCACAATATACTGTGAGCACTGTGACAGAGGAGTACATTGCTGACTAAAGAAGCTGGGTTGACAGGGGAGCCTTAGAGACCTGAAGGTTGAATTAGATCAACCTTCAGGTCTCTAAGACAAAGAGAAGGCAAAGGCCTTACAGGCAGAAGAGAAGAACATCTGCACAGGCACAGAGACAGAATGACCCAGCAAATGCAGGACCAGGGAGAAGTTGTATATAGCTGGAACATTGGGTTTTTGGGTGGAAGAGATAGGACAGTGAGGCTAAAGGGATGAGCAGGATTCAGATAAAGATAGTTTTCAGTACCAAGCTGAGCAACTTATCCCTAAAACAATTGAGATGGTTTTGTTTCTGTTGCTGTATATATTCCCCATTTTCAGACAGCCTAGATATGAAGGGAAGGGTACAGATATAAGAATTTACAAACCGGGCTCGGTGGCTCAGCCTGTAATCCCGCGGCTCGGGAGGCTGAGGTTAGTGGATTGCCTGAGCCCATGGGTTCGAGACCCGCCAGGGCAACTTGGTGAGACCTCATCGCTACAATAAATCAAAAAATTAGCCAGGCGTGGTAGCGCGCACCTGTAATTCCAGCTACTTGGAAGGCTGAGGCGAAAGGATCACCGGAGCCCAGCAGGTCGAGGCTGCGGTGGCCGGGAGCGGCCACTGCACTCCAGTCTGGGCGACAGAGTGAGACTCCGACTCAAAAAAAAACAAAGAATTTACAACTGAAAAAAAAAACCTACTTTGAGTCTTCTAAAAACGTATCATTTTGGTCAGTAAGAAAACACTTGTGGAAATCTTAGATAGAGAGATTTCTGTCTAAATAAGGCCTAGGATGCACTTGGCTTCCCTTATATTGAAGCTTGAGATTAGGCATCACAAAACAATTACCTTTTTCTTTGGAGAAAGGTCTCGCTCCATCACCTAGGCTGGAGAGTAGTAGGCATGACCACAGCTTACTGCTATCTGAAACTCCTGGGCTCAAGTGATCCTACTATCTCAGCCTCCCAAGTAGCTGGGACAACAGGTGTATACCACCACACCTGAATTTTTTTTTAATGTATTTTTTGGAGACAGAGTCTCGCTATGCTCCCCAAGCTGGTCTCAAACCTCTGGCCTCAAGCAAACCTCCCATCTCAGCCTCCCAAAGTGCTGGTATTATAGACATGAGCCACTGCATCTGGCCAACAACCTACCTTTTTGAGCACCAAAGGCAGTGAGGTCTCTCCTGGTGGCCCCTCAATACTGTCAGCATTTTCTGCCAGTGCAGACTTGTTCATGATCAAGGAAACAAAGAGGTCATACTTCAACAGTTGCCTCAGCAACCCTAGGAAACAAAGTAGTTGGAAAGTAAGGAGAGAGGAACATAGGCATAAGAAAATTCTCAAGATATCCCCTCAGACATCCCCAGAGAAATTCTTTCATGTCTCTCTAGATATGAAGGATTCATTATTAGAATCCTTAAGCACCAGCCAGGCACAGTGGCTCATGCCTATAATCCCAGCAGTTTGGGAGGCTGAGACAAGAAGATTGCCTAAGTCCAGGGCTTTGAGACCAACCTGGGAAACTTGACAAGACCTTGTCTCTACAATGAATCAAAAAATTAGCTAGGCAGGGTGGTGCATGCTTGTGGTTCCAGCTACTTGGAAGGTTGAAGCGGAAGGAACACCTGAGCCCAGCAGGTCAAGGCTGTGGTGGCCATGAGTTTGCCACTGCATTCCAGCCAGGGTGACAGAGTGAGACTCCTACTCAAAAAAAAAAAAAGAATCCTTAAGCATCAATTTGCTTTCTGCAACCCAGCTCTCTTCCACAAGAATCTAGTGAGAACATACTAAATGTTAGGCCTAAGGGTCTAGGGATTCAACAGTAAGCAAGATAAACATAGCCTTGATTGCCCCACTGAGCAATATGTTTCATGAGGGCAGGCATAATGTCAGTTTTATCACAATATTATCCATCAGCTGATTCAGTTCCTGAACAAAAAGCAGTAACTCAATAAATAATTTTGTACTAACAAACGGAGCATACACTCCTGCAGGAAAAATAGATATAGAAGTAAGTATAAGTATACTTATAACTGTGATAAATGATACAAATGAAGAATACCCATATACATAAGAATGTATACAAAAGGAGCTAACCTAGCACAAGGGATCAGTAAAGCTTTTCATCAGCAAGTGCCATGTAAGCTGAACCTGAAGAATAAGCAGGAAAAACTATGTAAAGTGGGGAGACACATTCCAGGTAGAGGGAATAACATTCTAGGAACTAAAGAAATCCAAAATGGTGAAAAAAAAAAAAGAGAAAGCCCAAAAATGTTTGAAAGGTATTCATATTATGAAAGACCACAAAGGTTATGTTAATTAAGACTTCTGGTCCTTATGCTGGAAGTCATGGGAAGCCACCAAAGCATTCTAAATAATACACAATTTAATTAATAGGCAAACAAAAATTGCATGAGTTCTGAAGTGTGATCAGGAATTGGGAGGGAGAGAAGAAAAGTAGAAGAATGGTCCAAACCTCAAGGCATGAAACAGCGTGTATCTGTGATAACTTGGAGCAGGGCAGTATTGGAGTTAGAGCACATCAGAACTAAAGGGGACAAGTAAGGGCCCTAGTGCAAGTAAGGGCATAAATATTAATGTTAAATGATGTGAAAAAGAAAACCCAGAGAACTGTGGGAAATCAGATAAAGCATCTAATCCAACCATATCTTGAAGGATTAGAAGTTAGGTGGGGAGCCAACTTCTGGGCAGAGGGAAGAGTACACAAAGGCACAAGAGCATGATGTGTTCCTGGAGATTCACTTGGTTTAGTAAGGCTGAGTTAGGGAAGAGACACATAAAGGTGAGAGATGAGGCTAGAGAGGTCAATCAGGATGAGACCTTAAAGAGCTTATGGGAATCCTGGGTTTTAAGGTAAATGAAGATGATATATAACAGAATATAAGACACATAGCACTTGAAGGCTCCAAAGGATGCAACCACACACCTGGCTGGAGGAAAGAGCAGGAAGGAAAGGCTCCACAGAAGAGATAACATTTAAAATGAAAATTCCCTGTCCAGTCGCAGTGACTCAAGCCTGTAATCCCAGCACTTTGGGAGGCTGAGGCAAGAGGATTGTCTGAGCCCATGGGTTCGAGACCAGTCTGGTCAACTTGGTGAGATCTCATATCTACAATAAGTAAATTTTAAAAATTAGCCAGGCATGGTAGCATGTGCCTGTAGTTCTGGCTACTTGGAAGACTGAGGCAGAAGGATCACCTGAGTCCAGCAGACTGAGGCTGCAGTGGCCGTGAGCATGCCACTGCACTCCAGTCAGAGTGACAGAGTGAGACTCCAACTCAAAAACCTTAAAAAATTTAAAAAATGAAAATTCCCAGTACCATCAGTCAAGATTTCCCTCAGCTATGACCAGATCAGCTCTGGGACTGCCTAGGGCCTTACCCTAGGGCCCTTATTTGCCTCTCCTTTAGCTCTAATATGCTCTAACTCCAATACTGCCCTGCTCCAATTACCACAGATATAGGCAGTTTCATGCCTTCTGCTTTGGACCATACTTCTGCCTTCCTCTTCTCCTTCCCTCCAATTCCTTCTCACACTCCAGAACTCAGTCTAGGCATCCTTTCCTTTAGAAAGCCTCTCCTGTCCCCTGCTCCTACCCTCTTCTGTGTACCTCCATGACAGCACTCACCACTGTACTAGTCTCTAATTGTCCACATCTGTCTTCTACACTGGCCTGTGAGCTCCTCCAGGATAGAGCTTGGGTCTAATCATCTCTGTGACCCCAGAACCCAGCACAGGGCCTGGTACAGAATGAATGCTCATGGTGTGTGGCTGGATTATTCATGGCTCTTTGTCCATATCATGAAAATAATCTGCTGTCACCCAAAGACTATGCTTTTCCCTATAGATTCTGCTATAGAACAGGCCCTTACTCAGTCACCAATCGCAGTGTCCATCTGTACTATCCAAAATATAAAAGATTCCTGCTCAGAAGCATTTGATAGATATTATGTATTTATGTAAGGAAATAGCAGAAGAGGATAAAAGGGTATACTGGGGCTCCTAAGGAGCCTCAAATAACAAACAGAGAAACCCAGTGCTATGGTTTGAATGTGTCCCCCAAAGGTCATGTGAAGAAAACTTGGCAGTGCAGCAGTGTTGGGAGGTGGGGTCTATGGGAAGTGTTTGCATCATGGATGTGAATGTTTGGATTTGGGTCCTCATGAATGAATTAATGCCATTATCATTGGAGTGGGTTTATTACCACAGAGGTGAGTTCCCCATAAAACGAGTTTGACCCCCTCTTGCGCTCTCTCTCTTTGCCATTCTGCCATGGGATAACACAGCAAGAAGGCCTTGACCAGATGCCTGTCCTTTGATCTTGGACTTCCCAACTTCCAGAATAATAAACAAAAAAACTTGTATTCATTATAAATTACCCAGTCTGTAGTATTCTGTTATAGCAGCACGAAATGGACTAAGACACCTGGACTTTACCCTGGAGACCAGAGGGAGCCACAGGAGGTTTTCTGACTAAGAAGGTGACAGTATGCAAGCTGTGCACTGTGAAGATTAACTTGGCAGTAAGTACAGGATACACGAATGCAGGCAGTAAAGACTGGAGGCAGAAAAATTGCTGTCCCACTTTTCTTCTTTTCCTTCCAAATGCTACATTAAGATGCCACACCAACTCTAGGCATCTAGACAGTGTGTGCATCTTATCTACCAAACCCATGGCTTCTACTCTTCACAAAGCAGCAAATTTCCCCACTACAAGAGCAGCCAGTATCTTAAGTCCCATAGCAAAACCTCAAAAGCTTACTCTTCCTTTTCTCTCCAGCCCCATGTCTTACCCAAGCAATTGATCTGTAGCTCCTTTGTCTTGGCACCATCCAGGGTGGGAAGGAAGAGGGGACAAAGCTTCTCTCGGAAATGTCCCGAAAGTATTTCAGCTGCCATTGGTGAGGAGTATATCTTCCCATAAAGGTAACAGACAGAAGCTTGCACTCCCTCATTGGGGTATACTAAGCCTCTCAACAGATGCTCCATCAGGTTACCTGTCCAGAAAACAACCAAGGAGCTTGAGGAAACCTCATAATGTCAACTACTATATGAAATTCCAGCCAGAAATGGTAATGCATGCTTATAAGTCCCAGCTACTTGGTAAGATCATTTGAGCCCAGGAATATGAGGCTGCAGTGAGCTATGATCACTTCACTACACTCCAGCCTGGGCAACAGAGCAAGACTCTGTTTTGTTTTGTTTTGTTTTTGAGTTGGAGTCCCACTCTGTCACCCAGACTGGACTGCAGTGGTACGCTCCCGGCCACCGCAGCCTCGACTTGCTGGGATCCGGTGATCCTTCCACCTCAGCCTTCCAAGTAGCCGGAATTACAGGCATGCGCTACCATGCCCAGCTGGTTTTTGATTTATTGTAGAGATGAGGTCTCGCCAAGTTGCCCGGGTGGGTCTCGAACCCACGGGCTCAGGCAATCCTCTCGCCTCAGCCTTCCAGAGTGCTGGGATTACAGGCTGAGCCACTGAGCCCGGCCAAGACTCTGTTTCTAAAAAAAAGACATCCTCCAATCTATTATCCCCAGTGGGGCAGTAATGGTAACCTCCAGTAATCCCCCACGATAAATGCTTTCTGGGTACTTAATCAAAAGGGAAAACCAAAGCTTAGAGAAGTTAAGTGATTTACCCTTGGGTAAATTCTCAGTAAGATTTACTTATTTGCTTTTCACTTATTGAAAAAAGTGCTGAGGGGGGACGGGATTGTCAGTAGTGAGAATCTGCCAGGTGGGGGGTCACACTCATCAACAAGGGCTCCTGCATAATGAACGTTTGTATAACTAACCCTGAATTGTACCCCACATCTTTAAAATAAAAAAATTTTTAAAGGCCGGGCATGGTGGCTCAAGCCTGTAATCCCAGCACTTTGGGAGGCCAAGTGAGGGGATTGTCTGAGTCCACGGGCTTGAGAACAGCCTGGGAAACTTGGCAAGACCTCATCTCTACAATAAAATTTAAAAATTGCCAGGTGTGGTAGTGTGCACCTGTAGTTCCAGCTACTTGGAAGGCTGAGGCAGAAGGATCAGCTGAGGCAGAAGGATTGCCTGAGCCCAGCAGGTTGATGCTGGGGTGGTGGTGAGCATGCCACTGCACTCCAATCTGGGTGACAGAATGAGAAGAAAAGAAAAGAAAAAAGTGCTTCCAGCTAGATGCTGTGGCTTACACCTGTAATCCCAGTAGTTTGGGAGACCAAGGCAGGAGGATTATCTAAGGTCAAGAGTCTAAGATGAGCCTTGGAAACGTGATGAGACCACAAAAATAAATGTTAAAAAAAAGAGTTATCTAGGTGTAGTGGCACATATCTGTAGTCACAGCTACTCAGGAGGCTGAGATGGAAGGATTGTTTAAGCCCAGGAGTTGGATGCTGCAGTGAGCTACGAACATGTCACTGCACTCCAGCCTGGGCAACAGACTGTGACCCTGTTTCAAAAAAAAAAAGAAAGAAAAAGAAAAAATGCTACTATATTCCAGAATTAATTCTCCCTCCACCCAAAAGAAAGGTTCAGAGTAGGTACTTAATTAATTTGTGCAAAAATGAATGGAAATGCCAAGAGCACAGTCAAGAAACTGACCTTTTCTTTTCTTTTTTTCTGGAGTTGGAGTCTCACTCTGTCACCTAGGCTGGAGTGCAGTGGCACGATCATGGCCACTGCAGCCTCGATCTGCTGGGCTCATGCAATCCTTCTGCCTCAGCCTTCCAAGTAGCTGGAATTACAGGCATGTGCTACCATGCCCAGCTAATTTTTTGATTTATTGTATAGATGAGGTCTCACCAAGTTGTCCAGGCTGGTCTCCAACCCATGGGCTCCGGCAATCCTTTCACCTTGGCCTCCCAAAGTGCTTGGATTATAGGGGTGAGACATCATGCCCGGCTATTTTTTGTTTTTGTTTTATTTTTGAGTCCGAGTCTCACTTTGTTGCCCAGGTTGGAGTACAGTGGCACACTCACAGCCACCATAGCCTTGACCTACTGGGCTCAGGTGATCCTTCTGCCTCAGCCTTCCAAGTAGCTGAGACAACAGGCACACACTACCACAAACAGCTAATTTTTTAATTTATAGTACAGATGAGGGCACACCAAGTTGCCCAGGCCAGTCTCGAACCTGTGGGCTCAGGGAATCCTCTCACCTCAGCCTCTCAAAGTGCTGGGATTTTAGGCATGAGCCACCACACCCAGCCTTGACCTTTTCAAACTGACCAACATAAAGCATTTTGCAGATGGGAAACTGAAGGCTAGAGCAGGAAAGTAACGACTTCCCAGATACACACAGTGAATGGGCCGCTCAGATGGCACTGTGATCAAAGCAGGTAAAAGGGTAGTGGCAGCTCTTCCCACAGGTCACTCACCATGCTCCATTACAAGATTATCTGCCAAAGCAGGGATGGCATCCACCAACTTGCCAAGAAGGGTCAGGGTAGCCAGGCTACCTCGCATGGAGGGCATGTTGCACAGCTATAAAAAGTGAACATAAGAGGGAGAGGCGCAACAAAAAAAAGAAAGTGAATATACTCCACTCTGTCAATTAGGATCAGGACAGATCTCCCACCAAAACTGCTCTTGCCCTACCCACACCAACACCTGTATTGTGTGTCTTTTACCACAATCAGCAATCTTTAGCAAAACTCCCCCATTTGACTAGGAACTCCCAGAGGAAAGGGACTGAGTCTAGTCTCCTCAGAGTCCTCAATACCAAATTCAGTACATGTTTGTTAAACTGAATTTAAATTAGCCTTTTTGTCTTGTATAGAACCAGAAACTAAAGGGTGAAAGTTGGGAATGTCATAAAGACAGAATGCTGAATTAGTATTTTTAAAATCATCATTATTACAGCTAATATTATTGAACCATCTCTGTGTGTCGGGCACTATGCTTCATGCTTTTTAAGGAGAGTCAATAGTATATATCTCACCTTTACTACTGACTGGTTGTACCACTTTAAGAAAGACTCTTAACTCCTCTGGTGGGAAATAATAATAGTAACAACCTTATAGGGCTGTTGATAGGGTGGCATGAGATATTGCATACAAAGCACCTAACACAGTGCCTAGCATATACAGAAAGTTCTCAATAAGTGTTAAGTGCCATTATTGTAATAAGCATGGATATCCAGCCGGGCTCGGTGGCTCAGCCTGTAATCCCGCGCCTTTGGGAGGCTGAGGTGAGTGGATTGCCTGAGCCCACAGGTTCGAGACCCGCCTGGGCAACTTGGCGAGACTACATCTCTACAATAAATCAAAAATTAGCTGGGCGTGGTAGCGCACGCCTGTAGTTCCAGCTACTTGGAAGGCTGAGGCAGAAGGATCGCCAAAGCCCAGCAGGTCGAGGCTGCGGTGGCCGGGAGCGGCCACTGCACTCCAATCTGGGCGACAGAGTGAGACTCCAACTCAAAAAAAATAAAAAATAAAAAATTAAAAAGCATGGATATCCATAATTACAAATTCAATCTATTAATCACATGCAAAATAATAATATAATAATTTAAATATAACATAAACATTGATCTTAATGGTGTAAAGATGAACATTTGTTTTTCTTCTGCAAATAAATAAAAAGTGATTCTGATATTATTCCTTAATCTTAAACACAATGCAAAAAGCTGCTGATTAACTGATATATTAGATGACACTAAAGAAAGCAGTTTAAACATACCCACTCAAAGCTTACTTTAGATACTGATAAAAGTAAATGTCTTCAGTACAAAGTAATGTATATACAGCCTGAGCAATATAGTGAGACTCGTCTCTACAAAATAAAAATAAAAATAGCTGGGTGGCAAGTGCTAGTCCCAGCTATTCAGGAGGTAGAAAGATTGCCTAAGCCCAGGAGGTCCAGGCTGCAGTGAGCTGTGATTGTGCCACTGCACTCTAGCCTGGGCAGCAAAGTGAAACTCCGATTAAAAAAATAAAAAAATAAAACTTTAATGACCTTACATACAGGAAAAGGCACACATTTTAAGTGTACATTTTGGTATTAATAAACAAATGTCTAAATGTTGTTCCCATCAAGAGAACAGTTCTATGGTATAATAGTGAGCACTCTGGACTCTAAATCCAGCAATCCATCAAGATATAGACTACTGCTATCATACTAGAAAGTTCCCCATGTCCCTCTCAACTCAAGCCTTTAACCTACAAATATCTACCTACAAATGAAAAGAACAAGGAAAATTTATGTCAGTATCGGAAACATGAGTAACCTGAAGATAATAAGTTTCAGTCAATCAAAATGTTCCTAGGTCGGGCCCGGTGACTCATGCCTATAATCCCAGTATTTTGGGAGACCAAGGCAAAAGAATTGCTTGAGCCTAGGAGTTCAAGATTAGTCCAGGCAACATAGTGAGACCTCACCTCTACAAAAAAAATTAGCCAGGCATGGTGGTGCATGCCTGTAATCTCAGCTACCCAGAAGGCTGAGGCAGAAGGATTGCCTGAACCCAGGAGGTCAAGGCCACAGTGAGTTGCAACCATGCCACTCCACTCCAGCCTGGGCAACAGAGTGAGACCCCAACTCAAAACAAACAAATAAAAAAGTAATGTATACAATTCAGAATTAAATAAAACCACCAAAGACGTAGTGAACATATTTCCTTGACAAATTCATCAAGGAAATCTGTATTATATTTAAGGAAATAACAGAGAATGGGCCATTGGATAATTATGCCAGAAAGATAGGACTTCACTATGTGGAGGTAACATTTGGGAAGGAAGGAAATTGCAAAGAGCACTGGAGCAGGACCCTACTTCTGAACTAGACCCTAGTTCTGGCTCTGCCACCAATTCAGTGATCTCAGGCAAGTTCCTTTATCTCTCTGGACTTTAATCTCTCCATTCTTTTTTTTTTTTCTTTAAGAAAGCAGGACTTATTGAGAACAGAAAAGTTCCCACAGTGGGAGGGAACCTGAAGGGGTTACCCCTCCATCTTTTCAAAAAAGGAGCCAGGCATGGTGTCTTGCACCTATAATCCCACACTTTGAGAGGCCAGGGCAGGAGGACTGCTTGAGTCCAGGAGTTCAAGACCAGCGAGGGCAATACAATGAGACTTCATCTCTACAATAACAACAAAATTTTTAAATAAATAAATAATAAAAAAGAAGAATTGGCCCAGCTCTGACATCTGCGGATTCTGAAGGGCCTCAAGGACTCACAGCTATTTACCAACCTCTTTGTGGCACTCATCCAGCAGGCAATGGACAGTCTGCTCCAGCTCTAGTTGCGTGGTGAGCTGTATAAGAACTGAGCAGACACAATAGCATTACTAACCAGGAAACACTCTGACCCAGATTCACCTTTCATAGTCCTTCTATTAAAAGTCAGTGAGGGATGGTGATTTGCTTGTGTTAATTGATATTATTTTCTGTTTCTCCCATCAAACTGTGTGAACATCTAAACTAAAGGATTTCTGTTTCTTCATTATTTTACATCAGTGGTTCACAACTAAGGATGCATATTAGAATGACCCAGGGAGCTTTTAAAAAATACTAATGAGGCCGGGCACGGTGGCTCAAGCCTGTAATCCCAACACTTTTTGAGGTTGAGGCTACAGGACTGCCTGAGCCTACGGGTTTGAGACCAGTCAGGGCAACTTAGTGAGACCTTGTCTTTATAATAAATCAAAAAATTAGCTGGGTATGGTGGTGTGCAACTGTAGTTCTGGCTACTTGGAAGGCTGAGGCAGAAGGATCACCTGAGCCCAGGAAGTCAATGCTGCAGTGATCCATGATTGTGCCCCTGCACTCCAGCCTGGGCAACAGAGTAAGACCCCCAACTCAAAAAAAGAAGGAAGTTCTCAATAATCAGGTGAACAATATGGGATATTTTGTGAATATCATCTCCTTCCCCAGCCATCCAGCGTTTATTCAAAGGACCCATGAACAAAGTGGCTGTGGTGGCAGAGTTGGAGGCTATGCATGGACTCTACAATACAGAGTTTCCTTAGTTAAGGCTGAATTGATTAGTGTTATAACTGAATACCTAACCTTGCTGAAAGGACAGACTAAGAGTGGGAAGTCATTTTTCATAGTGTTCTTAAACCCTGACACAATGATGAGAAAATAGAAGCTATGTTTTGGAGAAATGCATACTTTAGATAAAGATTAACTTTGCCAACTTTGTCTTTTCAGAAACACAGACTTCCTGATGTCAGAGGTATCTCATAGTGGCAATCAAGCTTCCCTAGAGTAAAGGGAATTTACAAGGCCTAAGACATCATGCATTGGACAAGGATTGTAGAAGTCACAAAACTTGTAATTACAAAATTTAAGACCACTCAGAGGGGGAGCAGATGGGGATGCAATCTTCTAGTAAATTGGGCACTATCTACAGGGAAGTCGAGGATCCCCTGAAGCTATCCACTGGGAATGCACAGGAGATAAGGGGAAGTGCACCCTCCCTTAGCTCTAAGGAATGTCATTTGGGAAAGTACAGGAGCATTAGAATCCTTGTCACGCCCTTCTCTAGGGGCTATGATAATATGGATAGACATAAATGGGTCTCTGTGTCGCAGGGTCTCCAAGACAGGTGGTTGATAAGGAAGTCATGGCAGTCATGTCTACCTGATTGCAACATCTCCAGAGGAAAGGATTTAAGTCAGGACTTGGTGGGGCTATGGTGCCACACTCATCCAGAGTGTAGGCCTGCAATGGGGCCACACTCACCTAGAGTGTAGGCCCACTTCCTATCTGTGGGGAGTGAACTTTTCTTAAATAAATCTTTTCTTCTTTCACCTCTTTGTGTGTTGCAATTCTTTGCATTAGTCAGATTTCTGGGTTGCCAGTATGCACCTTTGGCACACCGGCTCCAGCGGTGCTACGCCCCTCTCTATCCACCCATCCACCCTCGCCCTAAACATACCCTAACATTTTCTGGAGGTACCACTGAGATCTCTGAGAATCTCTCTCTCTCTCTCTAGTCTTCCATATTTCCTAACTGGTGACCCTCTGTGGACTGTGTTGGAACCTGGCAGCAACTGAAAACTGAGGCTACACTTCAGCATGCTGGAAGGTCCCAGGGAAAGACATCAGACCGATGTGGTCTGATAGGGTGAGGGACTAAGGTTAACTCTTTACTTCCTTCTAGCCAAGATTTCTGAGTTTCCCCATGGACCAAGCTGGATCTCAGAGGACAACTGATGGTCTCTGCCTAGGGCTACTCCCTAGGAGGCAAAAAGGTCCCTGAAGGAAAGTTCGGACCGCCAGTGCCCGTACATGTGGGAGACAAAGTGCTTGATTTCTTTGCTCTTCTCTTCTCTGGTTGGCAAAGTGACTCCACAAAGGACCTTGAGACTTCAACAGCTGCACGGTATGCCTTTCTGCACCTCTGGTGAGTCATCCCTCATTTATCATCCATATACCCACATATTTAAATGCACGCTCTTGGAACCCCTCTTAGATCCCCTGACTTTGCTGTTCGGATGAGTTTCTGCGTCTCTCCAGCTTTTCCCGGTTCACATCTTGGGAGATTCCTAGCAAGGGTCTGGGACCCAATTGCCGGAAGTCCTGGTACGGCCTTCCAAGACATGGTGGAGCATAGTGTTCCGTGAGCTCTAGCGGGCACAGGGACGGGAGGACGTTCTCTCCCTGGTGACTCACATGCTTTGTGCTGATTCCTTTGAAACTGTTGAGGATGCCCAGCAGGGGATCTGGATGGATTAAGGCCCAGAAACAAATCCATGAAACCAACAGCCCATCCCAATTGTATCCCTATGTCCTTTTACTGGAACCATGGGAAACTCTCAATCAGTTGTAAAGAAAAATACGCCACTGGCATGCCTTTTAAAACACCTTAAAGAGACTGGGCTCAGTGGCTCAGCCAGTAATCCCCGCACTTTGGTAGGCCAAGGTGAATGAATTGCCTGAGCCCACGGGTTCGAGACCCACCCAGGTAACTTGGCAAGACCACATCTCTACAATTAAAAAAAAAATTAGCCAGGTATGGTAGCGCATACCTGTAGTCCCACCTACTTGGAAGGCTGAGGCAGATGGATCGCCTTAGCCCAGCAGATCGAGACTGCAGTGGCCATGAGCATATCACTGCACTCCAGCCTGGGCGGCAGAGTGAGATTCCAACTAACAACAACAACAAAAAAAACACCTTAAAGTTTTAAAATTCATTGAGGATATTCACCCAAAGCATTTACTATTTTACTGCAACACTACTTGGCCACAATATAAGCTGGGGGATGGCGAAACCTGGCCAGAGGGTGACTCCCTAGCTCCTAACACCCTTCTGCAGCTTAATTTGTACTTAAAAAGAAATGACAAATACCTTGAGATCCCATGTATTCAGGCCTTTTATAAGTTAGCTCGCCAACCAAATATTCGTTCTTCCTGTCACATTTTTATGTTGGCTCCCGAGACCCCATTGCCAGATTCCTCAGAAGATACTGACCCTGCTGATGTAGCCACCCCTCCCTGAAAAATCCTACAACTCCTTCATACTCTCCTACAACTCCACTTCCTACATACAGCAGTTTTCCTACATTACAGTAGTTTACTAATATTCAATTAAACTCTCTGGAAGGACAAGCTCTTTCGGCTATGTATTTTATCTCCCAGTCAGCACCAGACATTAGGCACAAACTCCAAAAATTAAAAAAGGGCCCACAAACCCCTCAATTAGAACTATTGGATATGGACTTTAAAGTCTTTAACAACAGGAGGAGGAAAAAATACAGGACCGCAAACATAAGCGGGACGTGTTTCAGCTTTTATCTACCACTTTAGCAAAAAGAGCCACCACTGATAATCTTCCAACCCAGATGATCAGTCGCTGAAGGAAACAACAAACCTTCCCAGGTTTGTTTCCAATGTTGTCAAAATGGGCATATGGCCAAAGACTGTCAAGCCTCACCACCAACAAAACCCTGTCCCAAATGCAAACAACATGGACATTGGGTTCATGATTGCCCCGTTCGCTAGCTGGAGGGGAACACATGGCCCCAGAAGCTTGCTACAAATGAGGGACACCAGGCACCTTGCACGATCTCAGAAGGGGATCTTTGGGGCTTGCTCCAGTCAGATTCACGTGTTCCTGGCTCGGTAACCCCAACATCTTTGGAACAAACTATTAAACCAACTGAGCCTAGGGTGGAAATATCAGTAGCTGGCAGAGTTATATCATTCGTTATCAATACAGGGACTACATGCTCAGCTCTACTTGAATTTCCTGGTCCACTCCTTCCTTTACCCCTTTTGGTTGTGGGGGTGCAGGGCATTAGATCCAGGCCTCTCACTACGCCATTACTTCCATGTGTTCTGGGAAATAAAATATTTCGGCACTGCTTCCTTGTTATGCACTCAGTCCAAGAAGGACTTACATGCCTTTTTAATTCCCAATTATGGACTTATAGCTAAGCCATTATAAGAGGTTACTCAGGGTCCAGAACATGAGCCTCTGGACTGGTACTCACCAGTACAAAAAGCTTTCTTTTTGCTCCGGGACTCACTAACAAGGGCCCCAGTTCTAGCACCCCCCAACTTACAAAAGAATTTTATCTTCTATACAACAGAAAGGGGAGGAATAGCCTTGGGGCTGCTAGGACAAAGGTACGGTCCAGAAATGAAGGCAGTAGCATACTTATCTAAACAATTGAACAATACAGCAAAAGGGTGGCCATCTTGCCTTCAGGGCCTAGCAGCAACTGCCATACTAACTCAGGAAGCTAATAAAATTATTTATGGACAGCATATTGATGTGTACTCTCCACACCAGGTGGCTGACATTTTGAACAACAATGCTTACAAATTTCTTACTAACTCAACACTTACTAAATACCAAACTCAGTTGGGCTTGGTGGCTCAGCCTGTAATCCCAGCGCTTTGGGAGGCTGAGGTGAGTGGATTGCCTGAGCCCGCGGGTTCGAGACCTGCCTGGGCAATTTGGCAAGACCTCATCTCTACAATAAGCCAAAAATTAGCCAGGCGTGGTAGTGTGCACCTGTAGTTCCAGCTACTTGGAAGACTGTGGTGGAAGGATCGCTGGAGCCCAGCAGGTCGAGGCTGCGGTGGCCGGGAGCGGCCACTGCACTCCAGTCTGGGTGACAGAGTGAGACTCCAACTCAAAATAAATAAATAAATAAATACCAAACTCTATTCATTGGCAACTCTAGTATAACTTTCCAAAAGTCAGGTCCCTTAAACCCAGCTACCCTCCTGCCTCCCCCAGAACTGACAGAGCATAGCTGTTGAGAAATTCTTGAAATGTCTAGAGTAGTAAGATAAGATTTAACCAACACTCCCCTTCCTAATCCTGAATGCAAATGGTACATTGATGGGAGCAGTTTTGTTATTAATGAGAAAGGAAGTCCAGATATGCCATAACAATCACTACTAAGTAATTGAAAGTACACCTTTGCCTCCTGGCATCTCAGTGTGAAAGGATAAACTTACTGCTTTGGTTAGAGCTCTGAGGTTAGGAAAAATGTAAAGAAAGTTGTTGGTATAAGGTATGTGTTTGGTAAGAAAGGATAAAGGAAAGAGAAATAATTTTGTATAGGAAACAATCTTGTATGGTACATTTTTGTTCTATAATAAAATGGCTGGTTATTTAAAGGAAGGAAAGTATAGAACAAAAATAAAAGGTTCAAGCATGTTGAAAAATGGTAAGAGTATGTCAAACATGGTATGTGAACGAATGTGAAAAGAAATGTGAAAGGAATTCTATAAACACTCGAGGTGACAAAAAGGTTCTACAAATTTACCATTAATCAAGTACACTAATGCTAGGCCAAAATGCTACTCAAAGACAGAACATGAGCTTCTTTTTTTTTTTTTGAGCTGGAGTCTCATTCTGTCGCCCAGACTGGAGTGCAGTGGCCGCTCCGGGCCACCGCAGCCTCAACCTGCTGGGCTCCGGCAATCCTTCCGCCTCAGCCTTCCAAGTAAAGTAGCCAGAATTACCGGCATGCGCTACCATGACCGGCTGATTTTTTGATTTATTGTAGAGATGAAGTCTCGCTGCCCAGGCCGGTCTCAAACCCACGGGCTCAGGCAATCCACTCATCTCAGCCTCCCAAAGGCATGGAATTACAGGCTGAGCCACCGAGCCCAGCAAACATGAGCTTCTTAACTAACAATCTCCAAAAAAATTTTCTCTTATAAACAATAGAGGGGGCAAGAAAGAGACAAAATTCAATTAGTCCTCCCCCACTGTCTTTGTTACAAAAAAGCAAGGTTTTTGTTTTTGTTTTTTTTCTTTTCAAAATCTTTGAACTATCATTTTGGCTAAATAAGTAACTTTTACAATAACTACTGCAATCTCGTGCTATACCATTATTTTAATTTTAATTAAAATTAATTTTAATACTTAAACTCTTTTTTTTTTTTTTTTTGAGTTGGAGTCTCACTGTCACCCAGACTGGAGTGCAGTGGCCACTCCCAGCCACCGCAGCCTCGACCTGCTGGGCTCCAGCGATCCTTCCACCTCAGCCTTCCAAGCAGCTGGAACTACAGGCATGCGCTACCATGCCCGGCTAATTTTTTTATTTATTGTAGAGATGAGGTCTTGCCAAGTTGCCTATGAGGACCTCGAACCCGCGGGCTCAGGCAATCCACTCACCTCAGCCTCCCAAAGGCGCGGGATTACAGGCTGAGCCACCAAGCCCAGCATACTTAAACTCTTAAAGTTCTCAATCAGACTCTCTAGGGTGAGATAAGAAACAAGCTTTAGGAGTCACATCTAATGCAGATCAGGCACAAGGATTATTAATCCAACATAGAATAAATAACAAAATAACCTGGGCTTCACCCTCTAGCATATCAATCATTGTGAAAGTATATCAGACCAATTATAAAAACAAAAGAAACTGTTTTCTCTTGCCAATGTTTATCTGTTTTAAATTCTCAATTTAAGTTATAACCTAACTACATGTCTCTGATGTTTTCAATTTTTCTTTCTTCAGACTTTGTCATAGTGACTGTATTTCCTTGTTAAAGTACAACTATAGATAATTTACAAAGGAATATCTCAACTTATATTGATGAATTAGAAGTTTTGACTAAACATACATATAATTTACGAGATTACTTTCATTTTTCTAGCATTGTCTCTGGGGCAATAACCTTTTTCACCATTGGTTGCTTAATAATTTTTGCCTGTGCTCTTGCTCGATGTTTTATTAGATCCAAATAGTATCCAGTTAAGGTCCCACCGTCACCTATTCATGCCCTTGGAAATAGATAGGTAGGGATATCTCTACAGCCCACCTCAGCAGGAAGCAGTTACAGAAAATTGATCTTCACCCCAGGATTACAAGAATATTTCCAAGAGCAGGAGTGGGGACTGAAAGAACAGACCAAGAGTGGGAAGTCATTTTTCATCTTGCTCTTAAATCCTGACACAATGATGAGAAAGTAGAAGCTATGTTTTTGAGAAATGCATAATTTTAGATAAAGATTAACTCTGCCAACTTTGTCTTTTCAGAAACATAGACTTCCTGTTGCCAGAGGTATCTCATAGTGACAATCAAGCTTCCCTAGAGTAAAGGGAATTTACAAGGTCTAAAACATCATGCATTGGTCAAGGATTGTAGAAGTCACAAAACTTGTAATTACAAAAGTTAAGACTGCTCAGAGGGGGAGCAGGTGGGGATGTAATCTTCTAGTAAATTGGGCACTATCTACAGGGAAGTCAAGGATCCCCTGAAGCTACCCACTGGAATGCATAGGACATAAGGGAAAGTGCACCCTCCATTAGCTCTAAGAAATGTCATTCAGGAAGGTACAGGAGCATTAGAATCCTTGTCACGCCCTTCTCTAGGGTCTATGATAATTCAGACAGACATAAATAGGTCTCTGTGTCACAGGGTCTCCAAGACATTTGCAGGTGGTTGATAAGGAAGTCATGGCAGTCACATCTATCTGATTGCAACATCTCCAGGGGAAAGGATTTAAGCCAGGGCTCGAGGAGCCTACAGTGCCACACTCATCTAGAGTGTAGGACTGCTATGGGGCCACACAAACCTAAAGTGTAGGCCCACTTCCTGTCTGTGGGGAGTGAATTTTTCTTAAATAAATCTCTTCTTCTTTCACCTCTTTGTGTATTGCAGTTCTTTGCATTACTCAGGCTCTAGGTGTCAGCACGCACCTCTGGTACACTGGCTCTAGTGGTGCTGTGCCCCTCTCCATCCATTCATCCTCACCCTATCATACCCTAATACTTGCCAATAGTAAAGACCAACATGAAGCCCCCAACACGGCACCATCCCCTAAGGGAACCAGCCAGTCACATGGTATCAGGTGCCATAACAGAGCAGCAAAGATTTGTCCTCAATGGAATAGACATGTATGCTCAATATGGATTTGCCTTCCCAAACCATAAGACTTCTTCCAGCAACAAATGTGTAAACTTACAGAATGGTTTATTCACTGTTGTAGTATCCTTCACATTGCTTTGACCAAGGAACTTATTTCACAGCAAAAGAAGTACAGCAGTAGGCTATGCACATGAAATTCACTCCTTTTATCCCATACTACATCACCCTGAACCAGCAGGCCTAACAGAATGTGGAATGGCCTACGAAGGCTCACTTACGGCACCATTTGGAATACACTACTCTGAAAGGATAGGATTCTATCTTACATGCTAGGTATATGTTTTGATTCAGTGCTCAACGTATGGTGCTGTTATTCCCACAGTAGAATACATGGGTCAGGGAATCAAAGTGTGAAATGGAAGTCACTCCCCTTACTATTACAGTTGATAACCCACCTGGGTGGCTTAACAACAGAAATTTATTTTCTTACAGTTCTAGAGCCTGAAAGTCCAAGATCAAGGTGTCAGCAGATTTGGTTTCTTCTGAGGCCCCTCTCCTCAGCTTGCAGATGGCTGCCTTCTCATTGTGCCAGCAACACACTTGTCTTTCCTCACTGGTCTTTCCTTTGTGCACACACAACCCTGATGTCCCTCTGTGTGTTCAAATTTCCTCTTCTTATAAAGACACAAGTCAGGTTGGATTAGGGCCAACCTTAGTTGCTTCATTTTAACTTAATCGCCTGTTTAAAGGTCCCATTTCTAAATACATTCACATTCTGACGTACTGAGGTTTCATCATATAAACTTGAAATGGGGCAGACAGTTCAGCCCATGATATATCCTATCCTGCAACTTTGAACTCTGCAAGTTTAAAGGTCTTAGTTCCTAAGGAAAGAAGGCTACCAGGAGAGAACACACAATCATTTCATTGAATTAGAAGTTGTGACCATTATCTGGTCATTTTGAGCTCCTTGTGTCACTGAACCAGTAGGAAAAAAAGGTATTATTCAACTGCCTGGAGTAATTGATACCAATAACCAGGGGAAACACAGTTGCTGTGGGGAACATGAGGCCCAATTAGGTCAGCATCAATTGGGTAAACTATACTAAGGAAGGAAATCTCAAGATGAGACTTTACAGCTGTTACAAAAAAACTTATTGATAACAGTAAAAGCTGTAAAACCTGGTTAGCCAGCTGTAAAACATCTGCTGTTAGTTCCACAGTAACCACAAGAAGTGGTTAATCATTTGCTGCTAGATCCACAGTAGACAAAAAGTAGTTAACTATTGTTCATTATTGACGTTAATTAGCCCTATCTTAAAAAGACAAAAACCACACAATTGATCAGCTGCTTCACAAACCTCTGGAAGTTTCCTTTTGCAAACCTCCCTTGAAAACAATTCCCCCAGCCCACTGAATCCTGACACCCCTCTTATAAAAACACCCCTCGAGCCCCTGCCTCTTTGCAGAGAACAAACTCTCTCTTTCTATATCTTGCCCATTGTGTCTGGACAACGTATCTTCCCTTCAATAAATCTGTCTTTCTTAATTCACAACTGTCTTGGTGAATACTTTCACCCCCAGACTCCAGTCTGCCTAGCCCACCACACATGGCAGTTGCTACTAACAATAAGGAGAGGACGGGCTATGTCTGGAATCAGGGATTCTCTGGGATGCCTCTTACTATTTCTGTTCTCAATAGTAAAAGTTAATGAAAAACTTCAGCAACCAAAAAAAGGCAGACCCACTGAAGATTCAGACATTTCAAAAATGAAGGTAAAAATCCTGATCAGCTGAGATCTTGGCTGAGGGCAAACAATACATAGAATGAGTACTATTAAAAAAGGAAATTATAGGCCGGGCTCAGTGGCTCAGTTTGTAATCTCAGCCCTTTGGGAGGCCAAGGCGAGAGGATTGCCTGAGATTGCAATCGAGACCCACCCGGGCAACTTGGCGAGACGTCATCTCTACAATAGCCGGGCATGGTAGTGTGTGCCTGTAGTTCTGGCTGCTTGGAAGGCTGAGGCAGAAGAATTGCAGGAGCCCAGCAGGTCAAGGCTGCAGTGGCCAGGAGCGTGTCACTGCCCTCCAGCCTGGGTAACAGAGTGAGACTCCAACTCAAAAAAAAAGGAAATTATAAATGCCCAAGCATGAAAATGAATATTTTAACAATTTTGTATTTGTATGTATTAACTATTTTTTCTTCTTCTTTCTCTTTTCCTTATTATTATTTGTACAAGTTTTGATGGAAGTTAGCTTAAAATTTTACTTTTTATGTAACAGAATGTTCAGACGGAACTGTAACTAAATTTGAAAATTAATTATCATGCTCCAGAGATAGATAGTATTACTGTCTTCCAAAAATAAATACAAATGGACATTTTCATCTCCTTATATCAGAGATAGAGTGAAATGGCCTTATTTGTATGTTATATGTGTAAAGGATCGTTATATCTTGTTAGATAGAAGCAGAGTTGTTTTTGCTCTTCTCTAAGAGTTCAAACATAGGGAGAAGAGTAGTCAAAGGGATGAAACAAACTGGTTATTACACTATTGTCTTTCAGCTCCAAACTCATCCTTCTATATTTTGCCTCAAGATACTAGGGCTGGAACTCTGCAAACCCCATTAATGGAACTTTGAACCCCTTTAAGCTCTACTAATAGCAGGCAGTAGAAAGTGATGGCAAGGCTATAAGAAGAACAGATTTAGCCGGGCTCAGTGGCTCAGCCTGTAGCCCCACGCCTTTGGGAGGCTGAGGTGAGTGGATTGCCTGAGCCTGCGGGTTCGAGACCCGCCGGGGCAACTTGGCGAGACCTCATCTCTACAATAAATCAAAAATCAGCCGGGCGTGGTAGCACACACCTGTAATTCCAGCTACTCGGAAGGCTGAGGCGGAAGGATCGCCGGAGCACACCAGTAGAGGCTGCGGTGGCCAGAAGTGGCCACTGCATTCCAGTCTGGATGACAGAGTGAGACTTCAACTCAAAAAAAAAAAGAACAGATTTGCTCCTTTCTCTTTGTTTCCTATGAGTTTCCTATTTGCTCCTTTCTTTGTTTCTTATGGGGTTCCTGTCTGCTTCCTAATCCTATGAGTATCACCTTAACACTTTTATTTTTAAAGACAGAGTCTTAGCCGGGCTTGGGGGCTCAGCCTGTAATCCCACGCCTTGGGAGGCTAAGGTGAGTGGATTGCCTGAGCCCGCGGGTTTGAGATCTGCCGGGGCAACTTGGCGAGACCTCATCTCTACAATAAACCAAAAGTCAGCCGGGCATGGTAGCATGCACCTGTAGTTCCGACTTCTTGGAAGGCTGAGGCAGAAGGATCGCCGGAGCCCAGCAGTTTGAGGCTGCAGTGGCCGGGAGCGGCTACTGCACTCCAGTCTGGGTAACAGAGACTCCAACTCAAAAAAAGAAAAAAAAAGACAGAGTCTTGCTGTGCTGCCTAGGTTGGACTCAAATTCCTGGGCTCAAGCACTCTTCTCACATCAGCCTCCAGAATAGCTAGGATTACAGGTGCATGCCACTGCATCCAGTACCTTAACACTTCTTTATCCTGGTAGTGGCAGTTCCTTTGTAACAGTAGCTGAACCCAGTTTGCAGTTTTTCCAGAACCAGCCTCATTTCGTCCCTTCTCCCCCAGAGACACCCATCATCTAATCAGTGGCCCTCCTCAGAGGTCTGGGTTCCAGCCTTACGGAATCCCTCCTCTAGACTCAGAGAACCAGCAGCATCCGGTTAGCATCCCCTCCTCTGAGATCTGGATTTCATACAAGGGGCCTCTCCTCCAAACTTCTACGTGTTGACAATTCCAACCTCTTCCCTTTGTTCCCCCAGTCCCATGTGGGAGCTGCTTTCTGTAATTGCTACCTCCATGAAAACTTGGTTGTGCTCTTTTTGCCTCTTCAGTTACCTAATAAACAATTATTTAAAAAATTTTTTCTATCCAAATAACTGGTTTGCTTTCTATTTCCTGACTGGATCCTAACTAGTACATTTCTCACTCTTGGCAAGAATCCTCCCCTCCCAGTGCTTTTACCCTCTTTCTTTACAAGCCCTTTATAGGTAAACCCACATACTTTTAAGAGCTTTAACCACCACCTCTGTGCAGATAACTTTCAACAAATCAATATGAAATGTTATTTTTTTTAAAAAACAGCCTGCCTTTGTTTTAGCATGTACATGCCTTTGTAATAGCACTATCAACTCTGGTTATTTATCAGTTAACCAATCTTTACCCAGATTATAAGCTTAGAGGGCAGGGACTATGTTGTGCCCATCTATGTATCCCTAGAGCCTGATATAATACTTAGCACAGAAAAAGTGCCCAAGAAAGAAATGTGAAATTAAGCCGGGCTCGGTGGCTTTGCCTGTAATCCCACGCTTTGGGAGGCTGAAGTGAGTGGATTGCCTGAGCCCGTGGGTTCAAGACCCGCCTGGGC
>NW_007249744.1:978152-983078 GCF_000164805.1 Carlito syrichta
CTCCAACTCAAAAAAAAAAAAAAAAAAGATAAAGGCTGTCAATGTAGTACAACAGAAAAACCATATGTCTGTGACAGTCCTGGGGTAAAATTCTAGCTATCTCATGTGTTGGCTATGAACTCTCTATGACCTGAGGATTATTTTATCTTCCTTAAAAGACTGACTTAGCAGTTAAAAGCCTGAAAAGTCTCTAACACAGAAAAGCACCCAATACAAGCTAGCAGCCTTCCTCCCCAAAAGGGCTCATTCCATTGGACATTATAATCATCATATTAAAAGAAGGAATCTCAGATAAAATTTAATCCATCATACTTTATACATGAAGAAACTAAGGCACAGGAAAGGGAAAGTAACTTGATCAGGGTCACACCTGGGTCAGCAGACTCCATTCTGGATCTTCTGATCCCAAGCAAAGACCATACAGATTGGACTCTTCAAAAGATTACACATTTCCCATTTTATTTTATTCTTTCATTCCTTCCCCTCTATTTTTCTTAATTTGTAGATACAGAGTCTCACGATGTTGCACAGGCTGGTCTCAAACTCCTGGTCTCAAATGATCCTCCTGCCTTGGCCTTCCAATATCCTGGTATTACAGGTGTGAACCACCATGCCTAGCCTTTTTTTTTTGGTCAGGGTCTTGCTCTGTCCCCAGGCTGGAGTGTAATGGCACAGTCATGGTCCACTGAAACCTCAAGCTCCTGGACTCAAGTGATCCTCCTGCCTCAGTCTCCTGAGTAGCTGGAACTATAGGCATGTGCCACCATGCCTGACTAATTTTTTAATTTTTTGTAAAGACATGGTCTCACTATGTTGCCCAGGCTGGTCTCAAACTCCTGGCCTCAAGCTATCCTCCTGCCTCAGTTTCCCAAAGTGCATCCGGCCCCTCACTTCCCATTTTCATTTTCAGTTTTTCTAACCTCTTGGCTCTAGTAAAGCCAGTTACCATAAAATTCATCATGTATCTTAGAAAAGGAGTCATTCTACATCATTATGACAAAACGATTTGCTAATAAACTGTTACAATACAAAAAAATCTAAATCATCTTTTAAGACCATTTCTCCAAGACTTCCCAAAGCAAATATATATGCTATCATGCAAAACTCATGTCGTTTCCCCTTTTAATCTCACCAAAAAGCATGCTTATAAAATGGATGCAGACTCTCTGGTCCTGAGCCACCAGCTGTGTAACCAGAGAGGTGTGCCTCACCAGGGCATCTCGGAAGCAGGACAGCACGTGCTTCTTGCGTACCAACTTGAAAATGAAGAAGAATATTCAATAGCAACCATGTCTTGCCATTATTAATCCAAACAATTGTAACTTCCAATACTATTACAAGACAGTACTGAAGAGATCATTTAAACTATGATGAGATCTATACTCCCTAAAGGAGTACACTTCTCTAAAGGGAATATGGAAAAGGGCATCATTTACACAAAGGAATCATATGTTCATACATAAGATTATACATGAGCTAAGGTTTCTAATGCTCTGTATTTACATACCACTTTACTTTTTGTTGTTGTTGTTGTTGTTGTTTTTGTGTTTTTTTTTTGAGTTGAAGTCTCACTTTGTCACCTAGACTGGAGTGCAGTGGCCGCTCCCGGCCACCACAACCTTGACCAACTGGGCTCTGGCAATCCTTCTGCCTCAGCCTTCCAAGTAGCTGGAACTATAGGCGTGCGCTACTACGCCCAGCTAATTTTTTTTTATTTATTGTAGAGATGAGGTCTCGCCTGCCCAGGCGGGTCCCAAACCCGTGGGCTCAGGCATTCCACTCACCTCAGCCTCCCAAAGGCGCGGGATTACAGGTTGAGCCACCGAGCCCGGCTTCATACCACTTTACTATTCACAAATCACTTTTGTCCACCAGCTCATTCAAGTTGGAGGAGCATGAAAAAAATAGATATTATTAACATTTCGGAGAGGAGAAAACTGAAGTTCAGAGAATTTCTCAAGGATTCAAATTTGTCTCCAGCCAGGTCTAGCTTAAGGTCAGTACTCTTTCCACTTCAACATTTTACGGAAGTGATACTGAGGCCCTTTCATGTTGGCAGAGAAAATACATCCTTCTATTTAATGTAGTCATAAATTCTCCCACTCTAGTTCCTCTTCCACTATATAGGGTAATAGCTGTGCAAAGTGCTCAAGACAATAACAAAAGTTAGTTCAAAAAAGGATGAGCATTGAGGACAGGACTGGAACACACGGTATAACTGACTATATCACCTCTTCAATTTGTGAGAGAGTAGGTTAAGGTGTGATTAGCCAGGTGCAGTGGCTCATGCCTGTAATCCCAGCACTTTGGGAGGCGGAGGCAAGAGGATTGCCTGAGTCCACGGGTTCAAGACCAGCCTAGGCAACATGGCAAGACCTCACTCTACAATTTTTTTTAAAAAAGCCAGGTGTGGTGGTACACATCTGTAGTTCCAGCTACTTGGAAGGCTGAAGCAGAAGGATCACATGAGCCCAGCAGGTCGAGGCTACAGTGGCCGTGAGCATGCCACTACACTCCAGCCTGGCAACAGAATGATATTCTGACTCAAGAAGAAAAAGAAAAGTGTCTTTAATGGAAAAGTTGCATCTCTTACTACCTCTAATCTGTGCTACTGTAAGTCTCCTGTTTTTCCTTCATCAAATCATCCTAATCGATTAAGGTTATAACCTAAATGAGCTACTCCAAAAATCTCAATGATGCCCCTTCACCTGACAGATTAAGTTCAAGCTCCTTAGCTTGAATCCAAACTCTTCAGGGAATTGACCTCAATCTCCCTCAACAATCTCATCTCCTTCAATTTCCCTTCAAACACTCTGATTATCCCCCCCAAACTCATCCCTCTAATATCTACCTTCTGGAATAAGCCTCCCAACTCCTTCAGTCCACATCACACTACTTTTTTTTTTTTTTTTGAGTTGGAGTCACTCTGTTGCCCAGACTGGAGTGCAGTGGCCACTCCCGGCCACCACAGCCTCGACCTGCTGAGCTCCGGCGATCCTTCCGCCCCAGCCTTCCGAGTAGCCAGAATTACAGTCACACGCTACCACGCTCAGTTGATTTTTTGATTTATTGTAGAGATGAGGTCTCGCCGAGTTGACCAGGCAGGTCTTAAACCCGTGGGCTCAGACAATCCACTCACCTCAGCCTCCCAAAGCACGGGATAACAGGCTGAGCCACCGAGCCCAACTCATACCACTTCTTACACCTAATTCAAATGCTTCCTCCTCTAAGAAAACTTTCCTAATTTCCCTGCTTACTCTATACAGCACTTGACCACAAACATATCCATTCTTCTAAATTCCCAGTAATGTGTTCTTTTTCTCCCCTACTTCATTGTCTTATTCCTCTCTGATTCACTGTCCAAGAATAGCAGCCTCAGAACTTCTGGCCTCAACGAAATCTCAGAGATTATTAGCTAGTTCAGTGGTTCTCAGAGTGTGGTCTGGGAAGCTCTAAGGGTGCTCAAAATCTTTTCTGGGGGCCCACAAAATCAAAATTATTTTCATATACATTAAAATGTCCTTGGTCTTTTTCACTCTTATCCTTTCACAAGTGTACAGTGGAGTTTCCAGACTATATGATATGTAATACTGCAACAGACTGAATGCAGATAATCCAGCTGTCTTCTTATAAGACAGACATTAGCTGGGCTCGGTGGCTCAGCCTGTAATCCCGCGCCTTTGGGAGGCTGAGGTGAGTGGATTGCCTGAGCCCGCGGGTTCGAGACCCGCCTGGGCAGCGAGACCTCATCTCTACAATAAATCAAAAAATCAGCCTGTTGTGGTAGCGCATGCCTGTAATTCTGGCTACCTGGAAGGCTGAGGCGGAAGGATCGCCGGAGCCCAGTAGGTCAAGGCTGCGGTGGCCGGGAGCGGCCACTGTACTCCAGTCCGGGCGACAGAGTGAGACTCCAACTCAAAAAAAAAAAAAGACAGACATTAAAACAACTTGCAAAAATGTAAAATAAAACCACTCCTTTCACTATCTTTTTTGTTTTGTGAAAATATTTATTTTTATTTTTTAAGTGTTTTTATTTTTCATTTTATTTTTTAAATTACTTATTCCACAGAACTGTACATTCAAAAAGGACTAAAATGAGGCCAGTTGCGGTGGCTCAAGCCAATAATCCCAGCACTTTGAGAGGCCAAGGTGAGAGGATTGCCTGAGCTCAGGGGTTCGAGACTAGCCTGGGCAACTTGGTGAGACCTCGTCTCTACAATAAATCAAAAGATAAGCTGGGCGTGGGAGCACACGCCTGTAGTTCCAACTACTTGGAAGGTTGAGGTGGAAGGATTGCCTGAGCCCAGCAGGGCGAGGCTGCAATGGCAGTGGACGTGCCACTGCACTCCAATCGGTGATAGAATGAGATTCCAATTTTTAAAAAGTCTAAAATGGTAAATAATGTCTATTTTACAATAAAAACTTGCTTATAGCCGGGCTCGGTGGCTCAGCCTGTAATCCCAGCACTTTGGGAGGCTGAGGTGAGTGGATTGCCTGCGCCCGCGGGTTTGAGACCCGCCTGGGCAACTTGGTGAGACGTCATCTCTACAATAAATCAAAAATTAGCCAGGCGTGGTAGCGCGCGCCTGTAGTTTCAGCTACTTGGAAGGCTGAGGAGGAAGGATCACCGGAGCCCAGCGGGTCGAGGCTGCGGTGGCCGGGAGCGGCCACTGCACTCCAGTCTGGGCGACAGAGTGAGACTCCAACTAAAAAAAAAAAAAACTTGCTTATGTTTATATGTCATGGATTTACTATTACTTTTAGATGAACTAACAAATCTTTAGATTATGTTTTTACTTCTAATATAGTAAATATCAGTGACTATAACCCACATGAACAAAAGCTCTTTGGGGTCAAACATTTTTTAAAGTCTAAAGACATCCTGATATCAAAAACTTTGAGAACCACTAATCTAGCCCGTTGCCC
>NW_007249744.1:983098-985159 GCF_000164805.1 Carlito syrichta
GCCCCCCCGCCCCCCATGAATTCCCCTCCCACGGATAAGAAAAAACTGACATCTTGGATGTCTCTATGGACTAAAAAAAAATTTTTTTCACTGCAAGGGTGGGTAGGCATTAAGGGAACAGGCAGCTCATGTCTCAGCCAGTTCTGCCTACTAGAAAGGTCTTCCCGTTCACCCCACTTCTGCCTGGCTGTAACCACCCACCTCCCGTCATTCCTGCCATCATAGAGACCAGGCAGCCTTACCCCACATCACACCCCCTCACCCACCAGCTGAAGGGAACAGGAAACGCCCACCGCGTGTGTGCCTGGCCCAGGGTGAGCGGGGGATTAAAACAGGAGGGAGCCCGAGCAAAGGCTGAATCCTGGAGAAATGCGGACAGGGGCAGCAAAGGGCAGGGCAGGTAGAGGGAAGAAGGCGGGAAGAGAAAAGAAGGCGGAAAGTCATGCCACCGAGACTTGGTGAGGTCCCGGGGGATCCAGAGGGATACAGATTGAGCGTGTGAGGCTGGGACGTTTTGGAAAGCGGCTCCACAGGCTCAGAGCGGGACGGCTTGCAGGATAGACTGGGGCTGACGTGGGACAGCAAAGGCCGCTTTGGCCAGGTGAGGGGTCAGGGTTGACGGAGGGAGGAGACTAAACAAGGCCTGTGGGCCCGGTTCAGGTGCGTCCGGTTCACCGGAGCTGGTCTGGCGAGGGCCGGGCCCTGTTGGGTGAGGGAAAACCCCGAGCCTGTCTTCCAGGGAAAGGTTCCGCCCGCACCGACACGCCGGGCTCCGGCAGCAGCTCCAGCGCGCAGGCCAGGCAGAGGCGCGGGGACACGGGTAGCAGCCAGCGCGGGTCGTGCCGGTAATGGGCCCTCTCGAAAAGCAGCAACGCCTCTTCGTCCCTCCTAGGTCCAGCATAGCTTGCCGCCGCCGCCGCCTGCCTCACAGACATCGCCTCGCTCGCCCTCCCTGAAGTGAGTGGCTCGTTTTCCCGCGCAGCTTTTGCGCAAGCGCATTTGGAAAAGAAAGCTGCGCCTGTGGGGAGTGCGCCTGCGCGGAACTAGGGCGCCCAACCCTCCGGAAAGGGCGGCCCCTAAGGGCGAAAGGGCGCAAGGGCTCTGGAGCGTGTCTAAGACAAGGCCAAAGCGGTTTGTTCTTGGAGCCGGCGGGAATGAGTCTTCACATCGAAGGTTGAAAGGCATTTATAAGGTAGTTGTCATTAGCCTTGAAAAAGGAAGGAAGCAATTTCTATTTTTTAAATAAAATAAAAACTCTCAGGGATTTTTATCTAAAAGCAATTAGAATTATTTTGAATTTACATTACACCTTTCTCTCAAAGAATCTAAGACACACTTTTATTTTTAAATTCTATTTATTTATTTTATTTTTTTTTTAGTAGGAGTCTCTCTCTTTTTTTTTAATGAATCGGAGTCTCACTCTGTCATGATCACAGCAACCTCGACTTGCTGGGCTCAGGCGATCCTTCCACCTCAGCCTTCCAAGAAGCTGGAACTACAGGTGCGTGCAACCAAACCGGCTAATTTTTTTTGGATTTTTTGTAGCAACAAGGTCTTGCCAATTGGACCAGGCTGGTCTCAAACCCCTGGATTCAGGAAATCCTCTCGTCTCTGCCTCCACTGCACCCAGCTAAAACGCACTTTAAAAAAATATTCTTTTGGGCCATGCTTGGTGGCTCAGCCTGTAATCCTAGCACTTTGGGAGGCTGAGGCGACTGTATTGCCTGAGCCCGCAGGTTCAAGACTAGCCCGGGCAACTTGGTGAGACTTCATCTCTACAATAAATCAAAAATTAGCCAGGCGTAGTAGCATGCACCTCTAGTTCCGACTACTTGGAAGGCTGAGGCAGAAGGACTGCGGATCCCAGCAGGTCAATGCTGGGGTGGCTGTGAGTGTGCCACTGCCCTCCAGCTTAGGCGAGGGAGTGAGACTCCAATTCAAAAAATAAATTAAAAAACAAATTCTAGCTGGGCTCGGTAACTCAGCCTGTAATCCCGCGCTTTGGGAGGCTGAGGTGAGTGGATTGCCTGAGCCCGCAAGTTCAAGACCCGCCTGGGCAAC
>NW_007249744.1:985186-986016 GCF_000164805.1 Carlito syrichta
GGAAGGCTGGGGCGGAAGGATCGCCGGAGCCCAGCAGGTCGAGGCTGCGGTGGCCGGGAGCGGCCACTGCACTTCAGTCTGGGCAACAGAGTAAAACTCCAACTCAAAAAAAAAAAAATTCTTTCACAGAGGTCTGTACAGCACCTAGGACTTTGTAAGTGCACAAAGAATACTGAAGAAGAAAATAATACTGTACCATAAATTATATTAACAATCATCAGTCAACGGGGATTAATTTAACACCAATGTGCCCAGCAACTGGTAAATGTAGAAGGAGGTAAATTCAAGAGGTGTGTTCTACATTTAGAGAAACTGTGACTAAGTGGAAAAAACACCTTCCATGGCAGAACAGTTTGGAAAACAATAGCTTGTTATTCAATGTAACATAATGTCTGGGGAAAGTAAATATTAACACAGAAAAATGTTAAAATGCAAGGGAGGGCAATGCAGGCAGATTGCCAGAGCCCAGAAGTTCAAGACCAGCCTGGGTAACACAGCAAGATTGCGTCTCTACAAAAACTCAAAAAATTGGTGGGGCTCAGTGGCTCACACCTATAATCCCAGCACTTTGGGAAGCCAAGGGGAGAGGATTGCTTGAACCCAGGGATTCGAGACCAGCCTGGGCACCTTGGTGAGACCTCACCTCTACCGTAAATCAAGAAAAATTAGCTGAGCTTGGTCACACGTGCCTGTAGTTCCAGCTACTTGGAAAGCTGAAGTGGAAGGATTGCCTAAGCCCAGCTGGTCGATGCTGCAGTGGCTATGAGTGTGCCATTGCACTCCAGCCTGAGCAACGGAATGAGACTCTGACTCAAAAAAAAAAAAAAAAA
>NW_007249744.1:986372-988096 GCF_000164805.1 Carlito syrichta
CGGAGCCCAGCAGGCTGAGGCTGCAGTGGCCAGGAGCGGCCACTGCACTCCAGTCTGGGCGATAGAGTGAGACGCCAACTCAAAAAAAAACAAAAAAAAAAAACATTAGTCGGGCACGGTGGTACACACTTGTAATCCCAGCTACTCTGGACGCTGAGGTGGAAGGGAGACCAGGAGACTGAGGCTGCTGTGAACCGTCATCATTGTGATCGTGCCACTGCACTTCAACCTGGGCAATAGAGTGAGACCTCCATTCAAAAAATAAAACAAAATGTGAAGTGAACAGGCCAGGTATGATGGCTCACGCCTGTAATTCCAGCATTTTGGGAGGCCAAGGCAAGAGGATTGCCTGAGCTCAAAGGTTTAAGACCAGCCTGGGTAATTTGGCGAGACCTTGTCTCTACAATAAATAAAAAATCTTGCCAGGCATGGTGTGTGTGCCTGCAGTTCCAGCTACTTGAAAGGCTAAGTTGGGAGGATCACCTGAGCCCAGAAGGTTGAGGCTGTGGTAGGTGTGATGGTGCCTCTGTACTCCAGCCTGGGCAACAAAGTGAGATTCCAACTCAAAAAAAAAAAAAAAAAGGAAAAAGCCAGATGCTGTGTTGTGCACCTATAGTCCTAGCTACTCAGGAGGCTGAGGCGGGAGAATCACTGAAGCCCAGGAGTTTGAGTTCAGCCTTGGAAACATAGCAAGACACCATGGGAAAAAAAAAATCAGCCGGACTCAGTGGCTCAGCCTGTAATCCCAACACTTTGGAAGGCTGAGGTGAATGGATTGCCTGAGCCCATGGGTTTGAGACCAGCCCGGGCAAATTGGCAAGACCTTGTCTCTACAACAAATCAAAAATTAACTGGACATGGTAGCACGTGCCTGTAGTTCTGGCTACTTGGAAGGGTGGGGCTAAAAATAATAAATTTGATGGGAAAGACAAGTGAAAAGAAAGGAAGAAAGGAAAAGAGGAAATGAGAGAAGGGAGGAGAAAGAAGAAAGGAGAAAACCTGACTTCAACTTCCAGCTCCAGTGCTCACTGGAGTGCTCACTCCGGTGCTCACTGACTGAGGTTCGGTGAGACTGTTTCTACCTGCTGAAGTGATCTACAGAAGTATCACAAGACGTGCCTGTTAGCTCAGCAGTTTCAGACTTGACTAAAGCAAATGATTAGCTCTAGGATACTCCACAGTGGGCCAGGCAAAGCAACAGATACCTGTGATTGACAGTACCTGAGAATTAAAGAGGTGGGGACAGTTTTCCCTTGACGTCTGTTCTTAGGCAGCAGAATCCCAGCAGGGAAGATGCCCAGTGATCAGCTCCCTTCATGGTATCCAAAAGGACCTGGATAATAGTGTCCCATGCAGAGCACCACCTTTCCCACACAGCTGAGGCTGTTAGAATGTCTTGCCTCAATCAGGATTATCTTGAGAATAGGGCAGAACAGAGACCTGATAGAAACTTCAGTGGACCCAACTGTGAGGAGTATGGCCCCGAACACTTGTACACCCATGTTCATAGCAGCAAACACCTGGGAGGGGAGTGAAAGGACAGACTGAGAGCCAAAAGCCATTTTTCATCTTGTTTCTAAACCTTAAGACAATGATGACAAAGTAGAAGCTATGTTTTTGGAGAAATGCACACTTTAGGCAAAATTAACTTTGCCGACTTTGTTTTTTCAGAAACAGACTTTCTGGTGCCAGGTATCAGAGGTATCTCATAGTGGCAATCAAGC
>NW_007249744.1:988310-999891 GCF_000164805.1 Carlito syrichta
GCAGCCTTGACCTGCTGGGCTCCGGCGATCCTTTCGCCTCAGCTTTCCAAGTAGCTGGAATTACAGGCTTGCGCTACCACGCCCGGCTGATTTTTTCATTTATTGTAGAGATGAGGTCTAGCCAAGTTGCCCAGACGGGTCTCAAACCCACAGGCTCAGGCAATCCACTCACCTGAGCCTCCCAAAGCGCTGGCATTACAGGCTGAGCCACAGAGCCCGGTTCAATTCTTTGCATTTACTCAGATCTCTGGGTTGCCAGTGCGCACCTCCAGCTTGCTGGCTCCGCCAGTGCTGCACCTCCCTGTACCCCTCACTCCCTCCAGCCATCCGCCCTCATCCTATCCAGACCCTAACAGGGAGGTGTTTAGAAGAGGTCATTGAGCTGACCCACATTCTCTAAACCTTCAAAACCACAGGGTAGAAGTGGCTTCTACCCCACCCACAAAATATCCCAAACCTCGAAAAGGGGCACTTGGAAAGCATGTGCCCAAGAAATCAGAACCCCACAGAGTCCAAATAACCAATTTTATTAGAAGCTTTGGGGGGAGCAGGTCATTCTAAAGTCTTCTCTGAGTCGTGAGGACTCTGGGCCTGAGGCCTACTTTTTAAAGCCACATTGGAAGAGAAAAAACCTCAAATGCTTCATAAAACCAAACTTCGTGGAGGCTGGTGTGTTCTGTGGGGCCTTATTTGGGTTCCCAGGAGCCCACTGACCCTGGGGGCTCTCTGTCTTGGGAAGAGTGGCCCCAGCACAGCACTGACCTGGTGGATGAAGGTCTCTCTCTAAAGAAGTGTGGTCTCCAGTGCTGTCCTCCCCTACATGTGGGTCACTCACTTTGGGAAGAAGAGTAGGATCAGGTTCCTTTGGGCTCAGATTAGGGGTTGGGTGCTGGCGCTTGACCAGCTGTGGGGACCAGGATATCTTGTTCAAAAGGGTCATGCTTAGCTTTGCTGCAGGAGAGCGGAAACTCTTTTTGAAGTTGAAGGTTTCTGTGGAATCAGAGAAAGGCTGTTGCCCAGCCCCTCTGCCCTCTGCAGGTTTCAGGTTTCCTCTTCTCCAGTTTGTTGGCTGCTGATATTTGAGTCCCGGGGGTTTAGAAACCTTCCAGGATGTGCTTTCTTTCCTCCAGTGGGCATGGCCTGCCCTGGAGGATGAGGTCCTCACTCTGCTAAGAGTTCTCTCTGCTATCTGGGAGACCCCTGGCCTGGCCATTTTCCTGTTGCTGCTGTTCTCACTGGAAGGCTCGCGGACCCTTTCTTGGCCACACCAGTTCCTAGACTCCCCTGCAGGCCTGCAGTTCCTGGGAGCAGGGAGCTTGGCCCTAAAAGCCACTTCCTGTATCTCCTGTGGTTCTCTAACACCCCCTAGTGGCATGACTCTCCGGGACTTTTCGGACTTGATGGAAACGCCCTTTGGCTCTGACAGGTGTGGTCTATACTTCAGCGCTCCAGTCTTTGTGGGAACTTTTGGGCTTTTTTTGTTTGGGAACCTTTCTGGGGACTTGAGGCCTGGTGTGGAGCCCTGAGCTTCACAATACTTTTCCTGCTGCCCTTGGAGTTTCTGATCCGTGTGTAGTCCAGGGAGCCTCACCCCAGCAAGGGGCAATGAGCAAGATCCTAAGAAGTAAAACAGCAAATAGGACTCCAGGATCCGTCGGGGTAAGCCCCATTTCAGATGTGCGATCCTCCTCCGCATGAGGGACTCCAGGAGCAGTCGCTTGCTCTTCTTGAGGATTGGCCACTTGGGCAGGACAGTGAGGGCAATAGGAGCACCGACCAGAGCTGTGGCAGCTTGAGGGGCTTGACCACACAGTAGAGAGGGGCAGGCAAAGGGCACCACCAAGGGAGCATCCAGAGACTGTGGGTTCTGGGGCTGCTGAGTCAGGGTGGAGGCCTTCCCTGGATCCGTTCCTTTGTCCCTTTGTCGTCTTCTCCAGGATTTAGGTCGGATCTGTTGGGAAGTTGAACTGACCCTCACTCTGTGCTCCCTGGCAAGGGCTGTGCCCTGGCTGGCCAGATGCTCTCCCTTCCCTCCAGCCAGCAGGAAGACCTCACTCCAGAGGGGGAGAAGCTTCATCCCAAGACATGGAGCAGAGACGAAACCATTTACAGCCACTGTCTGTTCTTGTTCCATGACCTCATATCCAGAACCAGTGAAGGTGGGAAGCCGTGCTGGGCTGTGCTTCCTGCTTGTGGGCCCCTCATCTCCAGAACAGTCAACTTGGAGACTGGCCTTCACAGCACCCTTTCCTGTGACCCAGTCCTTGTTTCCTCCCCTTGGTGCTTGAGGCCCTCCAGCATCCTCAGCTGTGTACTTTCTCTGGCTCCCTTCAGCCCAGGGCCCTGCAATATCCTCATCTCCACCTTCAATCTGGTTTCCTTGCCCTTGTGCCTGGATCTCTCCACCAATTTCACTTCTTGATTGTCCCTGGTCATCTCCCACAGGAGCCTGGGTTTCCATATCATCATCACCTGTGGTCCCTCTCAGGTTTCTCTTCCCTTGTATTTTAATTCCTTCATTTCCACCTCCAATCTGTTTCTGGTTCTTCCACTCTGATGGACAGGTCTTTCCATTAACTTTCCTCTTTAACAGTCTCTGGTTCTCTCCCCTAAATCTCTGGATCTTTCTGCCATCCTCACTTCCAACTTCTCTCTGGTTTCTCTTCTCTGATGCCCGATTTTCTACAATACTCTTTCCTCCAATCTGCTCCAAGTTCCTGCTCCCTGGTGAATGGTTCCCTCCAATTTCACTATCTAACTGTGCCTGGTTCTCTCTCTCAGGTCTCCGGGTCTTTATACTGTCTTTACCTTCAGGTTCTCTCTGTTTTCCCTCGTCTAGGTCCTGAATTTCTGTTCCATTCTTGTCTCCCATCTGTTTCTGGTTCTCCCACTCTGATAAAAGGGTCTTTCTATCAAAATCACTTCTTAACTGATTCTGGTTTTCTTCCCCAGGTGTCCAGGTCTCTGTACCATCCTCACCTCCAACTTCTCTCAGGTTTCTCTTCCCTTGTACCTGAATTTCTGCACTGTTTTCGCCTCCAGTCTTCTCTTTTTTCCATCCTGCTGAATGGGTTTCTCCATCAGTTTTGCTTGCTAATTCACTCCAGTTCTCTGCCTCAGATGTCTGGGTAACTGTACCATTTTTGCCATTAGTAGGTTCTTGATTCTTCCACCTTGGTATGTGAATCTTATCATTCAGTTCAATTCCTGACTGACTTTTATTTTCTTCCCCAAGTTTCCAGGTCTCCTTATCATTATCACCTTTTACCTCTTTCGGGATTCTCTTCCTTAGTGCCTGAATGTCTGTACCATTCTCATTTCCAAGCTTTTCCTTATTTTTCCTCCCTGCTGGATGGATCTTCACATCAGTTTCATCTCTTAATTGTTCCTGGTTCTCAATCTTATGCCCATCCTCTCCCTGGCCTCTCTTCTCTGGTGCGTGAATTTCCACTCTATGTTCACTTCCAATCTGGTTCTGACTTCCCCAACATAGTATATCAAATTCTCTGTCAACTCTACTTGCTACTAGCCTCTGGTTTCCCCACCATGGTGCCTGGATCACCACCCAATCCTCCTGTCTTATCTCCCTGAGCCACTTCCTGCTAGATATCTGGGTTTCCTCAGCTTCCTCACCTCTTCCCATGCTTTGGCTTCCCCACCCCACTTGAGTTTCATGTCTTAATAGTTTCTGGTTCTCTCCCCTAGATTCCTGGGTCTCTGAAGCAGTCTCACTTCCACTCTGCTCCTGTTTCTCCCACCCTGATGTCTGGATCTCTGTAACATTCTCACTTCCATTGCTTTCCTCTTTCCCCCACTCCAAGGCCTGGGTCTCCACACCATCCTTTTTTTTTACTTCTCCCAGGTTCTCCCTACCAGATGACTGGGTTTGCACAGCATCTGTACCTCCAACCTGATCCTTGTTCCTCCCCTTTTGTGTCTGAATTTCTGCACCAGGATCATCTCTAATCTGGTCTTGTTTTCCCCACTCTGGCATCTGGGTCTCCTCCTGAATCTCTCCCTCATCCTCCCCTCCAGCTTTTCTCTTGTTTTTCCTCTCAAATATCTGGATCTCCACAGCACCCTCACCTCCATTCCTATCCTGGTTCCCCAGCTTGGGAGTTTGGGTCTCTGCATCAATTCTACATCTTAACTGTTCATGGTTCTCTCCCATATGTGTCTGGGTTTCTGGAGGATTCTTATCTTTATCCTCCTTCTGGTTTGTCTTCCTTAGTTCCTGTATCTTGGCTATATTCTCAACTTCCCTCTGATCCTGGTTCTCCCACACTGCCTTCAGGATCTCTCCATCAATTTCATTCATTACTATTCTCTGGTTTCCACACCCCAGTGCCTTAGTCTCTGCATCATCCCTCATTCCAAAGTCTATTGGGAGTTGCTCCCCAGAGGCCTGGATTTTCCAAGCATTCTCCCATCTGCTTTCTCTCTGGCTCACCCACCCTAGAGCTTGCATCTCTCTACTATCCTCTCTGCTTACTGTCTGTTTTTCACCCCCTGGTACCCAGGCCTCTTGTGGGTAGCCCCAGGACTTCCAGGTGCACATTCCTAGAGGTTGATTGGAAGGATCAGGCAGGAAATCTCTGGGGCAGAACTGCTGCCTCCAAGCTGAAGGAAGGTTTGGAAGAGAGGTAGTCATGGAGGTGGGGTGAGACCTCATGCTGACAACAGGCTCCAGTGCCGCTAACTTTTCCTGGGAGTGAACTAGCAGCTGCTCCATTTTTTGGCACATGTCCAAGGCAGGACGAGTCTGGTCATCACTGAGACACAAGGGTACGCGCCATGCTTTCCAGGAACTGTCCTGAAGGAGAAGACAGCTGTTTGAAAAGGAAGTGGTACAAAGTATGGGCTCAGTTTGGGTGTGGGCACCCCAAGTTGGGCCCTGACATGGTTGCTGTGGAGAATAAAGGTATAAGGTCCGTGATTCCTGGAGGCTCCTCTGATATCCCCATCTCTGCTTGTGTGCCCATTGTTGGACATGAGCCTCCAGGCTCCTGAACTTGCCAGGACTGAAGAATTCAGGAGTCATCCCAAAGAAAGTTTCATGGCTCATGGAGGACACTGCCCACTTCTGTGATGGCACCTGTGGGTGAAAACCGAGAAGTAAATTCTTGGACACATACTAGCTCGTATAATCCACTCAGATCAGAATTCCAACTCAACTACCCAGATGAGAATGTTCAGACTCAGGAACAGGTAGGGGGTCACTTCTCTTAAGACAAACAGTATTCATTCATTCAAGAAAGACCAAAAGTTTACTCTGGGCCAGACTGTTCTTGGTGCTGGGGGTACCAACAGGAACAAGACAAAGTCCCTGCTGGGAACAATAGTCTAGAAATGAAAGAAAGATAATAACCAACTATACAACATAATGTTAAGTAGCAAAAAGTGTTCTTTTTTTTTTTTTTGAGTTGGAGTCTCACTCTGTCTCCCAGACTGGAGTGCAGTGGCCGCTCCCAGCCACCACAGCCTCGACCTGCTGGGCTCCAGTGATCCTTCCACCTCAGCCTTCCAAGTAGTCAGAATTATAGACATGTGCTACCACGCCCGGCTGATTTTTTGATTTATTGTAGAGATGAGGTCTCGCCTGCCCAGGCAGGTCGCGAACCCGCGGGCTCGGGCAATCCACTCACCTCAGCCTCCCAAAGGTGCAGGATTACAGGCTGAGCCACCGAGCCTGGCTTCTTTTTTTTTCTTTTTTGAGTCCGGGTCTCACTCTCTCACCCAAGCTGGAGTGAAGTGGCATGGTCATGGCTCACTGCAACCTTGACCTCCTGGGCTCATGTGATGCTCCCACTTCAGCTTCCCAAGTATCTGGGACTACAGGCGAGCCCCACCACTCCTGGCTAATATTTTTATTTTTTGTAGAGACAATGTCTCACTATGTTGAGCAGTATGGTCTCAAAGTCCTGGGCTCAAGTAAGCCTTCCACCTCAGCTTCTCAAAGTGCTGGGATTACAGGCATGAGCCACTGCACCTGGCCATTAAGTGTTCTGATGGAAATAAAAGCAGAGTGGGCAGTGGTAGCTCCTTTAGATAGGGTAACCAGGGAAGGCTTCTTGAAAAATGTGACATTTGACTGGAAACCTGAATGAAGTGAGGACAAACCAAGTGACATCTGAGGAAAGAGAGTTGTAGGTAGAAGAGACATTAAGTGCAAAGGCTTGAGGATGAGGCAAGATCATATGTACAAAACAGCAAAGAAGTCCATGTGGCCAGAATGGAACCAGTAATGAGGAGAGCACTGGGAGATGTGGTCAGAGACAAACACAGGACAGATTATGTTGGGTCCTGAAGTTGTGGTTAAGAGTTTGGATTTGGGCCAGGCTCGGTGGCCCAGTCTGTAATCCCAGCACTTTGGGAGGCCCAGGAGAGTGGATTGCCTGAGCCCACAGGTTCAAGACCCACCAGGCAACTTGGCAAGACCTCATCTCTACAATAAATCAAAAAATTAGCCAGGTGTGGTAGCGTGTGCCTGTAGTTCCAGCTACTTGGAAGGCTGAGGTAGACAGATTGCTGGAGCCCAGCAGGTCGAGACTGCGGTGGCCATGAGCATGCCATTGCACTCCACCCTTAGCAATGGAATGAGACTCCAACTCAAAAAAAAAAAGAAAAAAATTAGCCAGATGTGATAACACGCACCTGTAGTTCTGGCTACTTGGAAGGCTGAGGCGGAAGGCTTGCCAGAGCCCAGCAGGTTGACACTAGGGTGGCCGTGGGCATGCCACTGCACTCCAGCCTGAGTGATGGAGTGAGACTCCAACTCAAAAAAAAAAAATTTAGCCGGGCTCGGTGGCTCAGCCTGTAATCGCGTGCCTTCGGGAGGCTGAGATGAGTGGATTGCCTGAGCCCGCGGGTTCAAGACCCGCCTGGGCAACTTAGCGAGACCTCATCTCTACAATAAATCAAAAATTAGCCGGGCGTGGTAGCGTGCCCTGTTGTTCCAGCTACTTGGAAGGCTGAGGCAGAAGAATCGCCGGAACCCAGCAAGTCGAGACTGCAGTGGCCGGGAGCGACCACTGCACTCCAGCCTGGGTGACAGAGTGAGACTCCAACTCAAAAAAAAAAAAAAAATTGGATTTTGTTCTGGGTTTAGTGGGGAGTGTAGCCACAGGAGCCATTCATAGGTTTTAAGCAGTGAAGTGCTATGATCTATTTTTAAAAGTTTGTTCCGGCTCACAAGCATTATGTTGGGCTTAAGCCAGGCTCGAAAGCATACCTACCACATAATTCCACATAGGTAAAACTGGTGTGTGCTACTAGAAATCAGCAGAGTTGTAACTACAAACTTCTGGGCTGCTGTTACTGGACTGTTTCTTATATGGGTGCCACACATGGATGTGTTCTATTTGTAAAAATTCTTTGATCTACACACTTGTAATGTGTTTGCATATATTATCCTTGAACTAAAAAAAAAAAAAAAAAGTTTTTTTTTTTTAGTTGGAGTCTCACTCTGTTGCCCAGGCTGGAGTGCAGTGGTACACTAACAGCCACCACAGCCTCAACCTGCTGGGTTCAGGTGATCCTTCCACTACCATACCTGGCTGATTTATTGATTTATTGTAGAGAAGAGATCTCGCAAAGTTGCCCAGTCTGATCTTGAACCCGTGGGCTCAGGCAATCCTCTCACCTTGGCCTCTCAAAGTGCTGGGATTATAGGCATGAACCACTGCACCTGCTGTCTTAAAAAATTTTTTTAAGAGAGAAAGAGCGCCGGGCTCGGGCTCGGTGGCTCAGCCTGTAATCCCGTGCCTTGGGAGGCTGAGGTGAGTGGATTGCCTGAGCCTGTGGGTTCGAGACCAGCCTGGGCAACTTGATGAGACCTCATCCCTACAATAAATCAAAAAATTAGCCGGGTATGGTAGCACGCGCCTGTAGTTCCAGCTACTTGGAAGGCTGAGGCGGAAGGATAGCCAGAGCCCAGCAGGTCGAGGCTGCGGTGGCCACTGCACTCCAGTCTGGGCGACAGAGTGAGACCCCAACTCAAAAAAAAAAAAGAGAGAAAGCTGGGCATGGTGACTCAAGCCTGTAATCCCAGCACTTTGGGAGGCCAAGGCAAGAGGACTGCCTGAGCCCAGGGTTTGAGACCAGCCTGGGCAACTTGGTAAGACCACGTCTGTACAATAAATCAAAAAATTAACCAGGTGTGGTGGTCCACACTTGTAGTTCCAGCTGTTTCTTAATATGGCACGCACCAGCCTACTTGAAAGGCTGAGGCAGAAGGATCACCTGAGCCCAGCAGATTGAGGCTGAGATGGCCATGAGCATGCCACTGCACACCAACCTGGGCGACAGTGAGACTCCGACTCAAAAAGAGAGAGAGAGAAGGAGGTTATTCTGCTGCTTGTGTGAAGGACTGGCTGTAGTTAGATGAGAGAAGTGGCAGAACTGGGCAGAAGGCTATCACTATGGTCCAGGTGAGACAATGATGGTGGCTCTGCCCAGGGTGGTGTGGTATGTTGGGAAAAGTGATCAGATTTGAGATACAATTTACAAGTAGAGCACACAGGACTTACAGATAGATTGAACTGTGACATGAGGGAAAGAAGTTTGGGGTGACTCCTGGGTTTGGGGCCTGGACAATGCTCCTCCTGACCAGTCTGAATTCCCCTCTGATTCATCTCTTGTACACAGAGAACAAGGTCCTTGTAACTGGGACAATCATGGTGCTGAGGGAAGGAGAGTGAAAGCGTGTGGGGCCCCCTCACCTTGATGACATTCCTCATGCTGAGGCGGGTCCTGGTGACCTGGTGCCAATAGTGCCGGACCTGCCAGATCAGAAAGAGGCAGAAGACGAGCAGGTTGCTGCAGCACCGAGGGTCCCTGCAGCTGCGATTCTGGGAGAGCAGGTTCCACACTGGCTCCCACTCAGGGTCCTGGAATGGTCCCACCACAAAACAGGCACCCAGCAGCGGCAGCAACATGGCAAAGCTTAGGTCAGGCAGAGGGTGTGAGGGAGGAAAGGACTGGCATGGCTGATACAGCCAAATGGGGTGGGGTAGTCCTTGCCTCATAGCACCCCTGTCACAGGCCACCTCACAAAGGAGTCTGATACCTCAACCTTGGCTCCAGCCTCTGACCCTGGTGCCAGGGCTGGCTAGCATTCTCTCGGTACAGGTAAGAAAAGTGTTGGGGACCTGCTCAAAAGGAATTAAAAGGAAGAAGAACTTGTTTTAAAACATCCCCATCCTTTGGAGTGAAGAGATTAAGTTCCGAATGTATGATGGAGTGATGTAACCTATAGTCTGCTTGACTGCTTTCTTCCTATTAGATATGTGCATTCAGTCTAGGTACTTTCATCCATCTGTCCCTCTCTCTATCCAACATTAATCATTTAATGAACAATTTATCAAACACATGTATTCTTATTTGGCCACTTGGCAGGTATCCCTTCCTCTTTGCTCACAGTATCCTAATTTTCTGTTGGGGAATTACTTTTCCCATCTCAAGATCAGTGATGGTGGGAGAATCAGTGCTACCCTGAAGACTCTTTCACCCAAAGGTTATATTCAAAATACTAAATAGCAGCCAGGCACAGTGGCTCAGCCCTTTGGGAGGCCGAGATGAGAGGACTGCCTGAGCCCACGGGTTCGAGACCAGCCTGGGCAACTTAGTGAGACCTCATCTCTACAATAAATCAATAAATTAGCCAGGTGTGTTGGTGCACGCCTGTCGTTCCATCTACTTGGAAGGCTAAGGCGGAAGGATTGCCTGAACCCAGCAGGTAGAGGCTGCAGTGGCCATGAGCATTCCACTGCACTCCAGCCTGGGTGACAGAGTGAAACTCCAACTCAAAAAACAAACAAAAAAATACTAAATAACTAAGCAGGCAGGGACATCAGCCAATCAGAATGAGCCAGGCCTTAATCTTTCAGTGACTGGATTTTAAAAGATTCCTGGGGCCTCAGGAGAGGGGCATCACATATTTTACCAACCAGTTGGGAAGTATTTCTCTATTTTAAGAACCCAATATGCCATGCAATGTATCCTGGTTGAATGTCAGCCTGACTTGCACCTGATAATCTCTCACAGATTCAGGACAGCCAAGGAGTGAGAGTGTGATCTACGTTTGGCCAAATGAGCTCTCTCTGCTAGGACTCTAAGTCTCAAGCACAGATATTCAAGGAGACTGTGAAGAATTGGTCTGGCTCTATCACTGAGAGCTTTATATTGCTAGGATCTGCCCTGACACACTCACAATTGGGCTTTGGTGTTCTCCTGTTGAACATAAACAATTTCACAAAACATCAACATCAGACAAAGCCACCCTTACTGTGATAATCAAGGCAAAAACAAAACCCACACCGTAATCACTTCTGAACACAGACAAAAACTTGAACATTCTCCAAACCACAAAAATGACCAAACATCCCATTAAGCTGACTAATGTGAGTGACTTCTTCTTCTTTACATTTATAGCTTTACGCTTTCTTCATTCCTCCCACTTCACAAGCAAGATTTATTAAGTCGTCCAATCAGAGAAATACTCATGCTTCCTGACAGCATATAATCCAAAGAGAAGCCCACTTCCTTGAACCTTTCCTGAAAAAACACAACACAAGCCAAAATCCTATAATAAATCCTTTTTAACATCTTATTGAGAAGCCCACAGTTTCTCATGGTGTGTGTTCTCCCTTATTGCAACAAATAACACCGTAGGTGTGTTTCTGGTGGTCTTTGGCTGGATGACTGGTCCTGTTCTTAGAACTGGCTCCCCTTGAGCCTCCGTTCTCCACCATAAATCCTTCTCCATATTCCTTTTTGGTTGCTTGCCACCAAAGATCCCAAGTGAAACAAGCATTTCTTCTGAACCAGGCATGGTGCCAGAAGCTAGGTATAATTAAAGTGTTCAAGGCAGCTTCAGGTCCTGCTTTCATGAATCTCTCAGTGTGGTTGGGAAGGTGGGCACTGAATAAAGACAAGGTCGATGAGTGCTAAAAAGAGCAAATGTAGGGGACTTTGGCTCCATCCAACAAGGGTACTTACTTGATCCAGCTGATCAGGGAGTCTTCACTGAAGAGATGTTGAACAGGAGTTAGCTAAGTAGGACAGCAAGCAAATCATTCCCAACAGAATGTGAAGGATAGGGTTGAAGAGATTAGGGTGTGCTCAGGATAACAAAAGAAGACAGGGATGTAACATAGGGGTGGGGGGAAGAATACTGGTGGAGAGGGGCCTGGTAAGCCATGGCAAAGACTTAGGGTTTTAAGCACATTAGTATGGCAAATTTCTAAAACAAATTAAGCCTGCACACATTAACATTTAACTTACTAGCAAGGGAAACAGCAAAATACAAAAGGATGAACTGGTTCTGAGAAGACATGAAAATTTAGTTTTGTATGGTGAGAAATAGAATTAGATAATTAGGTAAGGTGTATTGTTCATTACTCTTGGTTATAAAAATATCATGCCCCTATCAGTCATTACTAGGGAGATCTGAGATATGATGGTCCAGATGCCAGGTAGGGCAAATAACAATCATAAATTGTTTTGTTTTTTGGGTTTTTTTTGAGTTGGAGTCTCACTCTGTCACCCAGACTGGAGTGCAGTGGCCGTTCCTGGCCACCGC
>NW_007249744.1:1000353-1011160 GCF_000164805.1 Carlito syrichta
CCACTCACCTCAGCCTCCCAAAGGCGCAGGATTACAGGCTGAGCCACCGAGCCTGGCTCCGGCTAACTTTTTGATTTATTGTAGAGATGAGGTCTCACCAAGTTGCCCGGGTGGGTCACAATCATAAATTATAATAAAGGACATCTAAGAAGCATATGATAAAGACATATCTATGATTATAAATTGGAATAATAAGGTTTCATTTCCCAGTAGTGGTGGCTAGTAGGTCCAATTAATATGGAGACATGAAACAGGATCCAACAGAGGTGTAGAGTTCAAGTCACTGGTTGTACTGGACTTGGAGTGGAGCTGTCGGTGATAATTTCTTAAAGACATTTTTTTTTCTTTGACAAGTCATATCAGATCTGCAAGAGATGAAGTTGGGGCGGGGGGACTCTGATGCAAAAACATTCAATTTTGAAGCCAGGTCCTCTTGCCTATTGCCCCAACCTATTTCAGGAAGAGCAACCATACACGGTGGAAATAAGCCAAGTAAATAGCCAAAAATTCCAGGATCCAGTTCCATCTCTGCCATTGTTTCATCCTGTGACCACGAGCAAGCAGTGTCTCTTTGCCGGACCTTAGTTACCCTATCTGTAAAATTAAGGGGTTGTGTTATGACTCTTAAGGTTCCTGGGAGGTCTTCACATCTAAATTTCCAAAGGAATTAATTGGAACTAGCTTCCAGATGGTCAAGTTTTGGCCAAATCCAAAAGGTTCCAAGATGTACATGGCATCAGGATGGAGAGAGATAAGGGCCAGGAGGAGCAAGGAAGACCCTTTGGAGGTGGTAAAGCATGAGTTGAGCTTTAGAAAATAAGAGTAGAATGCTGGACAGAAGAAGAAAGTGGGTGTTCTAAGATGTTCAAACGGAAACTGACAGAAACTCAATCCCTACACCTCCCCAAACCTGCTCTTCCTCCTTAATTCCCTTCTCAGTGGATTTAACTGCATTTTCCACCAGAAACTTTGACAATGGATAGCTGAAGATGAAGGAAAACATTTGGGGCTACCCGTAATTATCTTCCCTCACCCGTTGGGGAGGGTCAGAAAGATGATTTTGAAAGCTCAAGAATGTGTTCAAAAAGGAACCGCCAGTAGGACGGTGACTACACCGTCGAAACCCTTTGTTTTGGTAAGTTACTTTTTGATTGTTTAATTCAGTGTTTGTGCCAATAATTTATAGTAGACTCCTCACTAATAAGCAAAATACAGCCACTCACTCACACTGAAGCCGTTCCCGCGCCAGCGCCCCCTCACAGGGGGCGGGGCCGCCCGTTTAACGCCTCTTCCGCTTCCGGCCGCGAGGGGCCATTTTCACTCCCCACTGTGCTCGGCTTTCCCGGGAGGAGAGTGCAGCTACTGTGACGTCGGCTGCGCTCACAGAGGAGTGGCGAGCCCGCGGAACCGCAGCCATGGTGAGTGCATGCGCCGGGCCGAGGAGCCGGGAAGCCGGAGACTTAGGGTTGCGTTCATTCGCTGGTCCGGTGGAGGCCTGAAACGTGCGTGGTCTCATCCGTCCGGGTTGGGTCTTAACCACCCGGCGCTGAGTTGGAACTCGCGGGCAGCCTCGGGGTCCCAACAGCCCGGCCCGAGGTTAGAACTCAGCGTCCTAACTGCTGTGGTTGGAGATACTTTGCAGCAAGTCTGTTCGCGTGGTCTCCTAAGGCCGCCGGTGAGCAGAGGGGACATGGGAGAAGGAGACCCACCCACGTGGGAGAGGTTAACAAGTTGACTGAAAAATATCTGACTCCATTCGTTTTATCCCTGCGATATCTAGAGGATGGCACCGAACCCTGGGACTCTCCTACTCACCCCAGCCCGCCCCCATTGCTAGAGTTCAGGAAAGGGAGATCTCCCGGAGTCTGCCTCGTGCGGACCGCGAGTTACACGTGCCGGGGACTTAAAGGAACTTTTGGCGTTTGGGGGCTGTGGGGAACGTGGAGTGACCCCGAGCCTCCCCCCGGAGCGCAGGAAAGGCTTCTCTTGCAAGACATTGACTTCAGAACCAGAAGTGCTGGAGCACCACTTGCGACTCCCTCTAAACTCTTGGTGGGCTCTAACTTATAGTCCTCTAGGGAGAGTTCTAAAACGTGGGGACTGGTGTAGCTAATTCTGGTTGGCACTTGGTAAGGAGAGAAAAGTTTGCCAAGTATTTTAACTAACACACTGACGTTTGATCCTTCCAGCGGAGCTTGGATCCCGGCGGTACCACCTTTCCCCATCACTCCCCACAATCCACGCCTCCCATTTTAAAGCTTAGTACGTGGCTGAGCCTAGAACTTGAGGCTTCTAAATCCAGTGCTCGTCTTAATGCATTTCCGTGAAAAGTTTTGGAATTGGGTGGTCTCAGGCTAAACTTTACAAACGTTTTACTCAGCTGTAAAATGGGGGTTACAATGCATGAGGATGTTGTGAGGATCAAATGAGATAAAGGATGTTAAACACTTAGTCCTGATGCCTAGGTACGAAGTGAGTGGGCCACAGTATCTGTTGCTAAATCAGAACCTTGCAGGTTTTAGCTGTCTGGTAAACAGGGAAACCCAAACTGATCATGCTAGAGGTTTTATGTTGGCTAGTGGTGAGATTTTATTCATTAATTTGTGTAACCCTTGAAGAAATGAAAAAGGTGAATAAATTCATACTAAGCAAGTTTGAATTACTATTTATAAACTAGGTAGTTTGGTCTTAAAATTGACTAACTTTTTGTTGACTGATATTAAAACAATAAAGTGACTGCTCTTTGATGGTTGTTCAGGCTCCTGAAGTCTTCCCCTTTTATGCATTTGGTGTTTATTGAGAATTTCCAGATAATGAGTTGTTGGAAACAATAAAAACATCTGGCAATTTGTAAGTTTTAAAGAATTTATGTATCACAGTTGTACACATTTTTGGGGTACATGTGATATTTTGAAATATCTATTTTGAGACATACAATAAAGTATTGTTGACTATAATTTCACTTCTGTAATAGCAAATAAAAAGTATCTTAGAGGTGTGATTGGAATTAAAGTGTTCCCGGGTCCTTTGGCTGGAAGGGTGACAGTATTGATGAATTAGATTTTGGTAAGTTAAGTGTGCATATTGTGATTTCTCAGGTAGCAAAAGAATAACTATATGAGTATAAAGATGAAAGAATAAACTCCAAATCAATAAAGGGGAAAATAGTGAAAACATGATAATAAATCCAGAGGAAGGAAAGAAAGAAAAAGAAACAACAGGTGGGACAGATAAAAGTCAAAAAAGAAAAAGGAAGATTTTTAACTTAATATATTGATACTTATATACATATATAAGGGGACTTAGTGCCCCAGTTAAATGACAGGTTAAAGTTTTTAAAAATGGAAGGGATGCTAATTAAAAAGGTGTAGTGTAGCAAATAGAAACATCAGAAAGAAGTCAACTTTAAGGCAAAAGAAATTAGTAAAGATAGAGTGGCCTGTAATCCCAGCACTTTTAGAGGCAGAGGTGAGAGGATTGCCCGAGTCCATGGGTTCGAGATCAGCCTGGGCAGCTTGGCTAATCAAAAAATTAGCCAGGCGTGGTGGCACACACCTGTAGTTTCAGCTACTTGCAAGACTGTGGCAAAAGGACCACTTGAGCACAGCAGGCTGAGGTTGTAGTGACCGTGAGCGTGCCATTGCACTCCAGCCTGGGCAATGGCACACTCAAGAAAAAAGAGAGTGGCTAAAAACTTAGGTATATGAACTGATAGATCATGGGAAGCCAAAAACATACAGTATAGAAATAGAGGATTTAGGCCGGGCTCGGTGGCTCAGCCTGTAATCCCAGCACTTTGGGAGGCCGAGGTGAGTGGATTGCCTGAGCCCACAGGTCCAAGACCAGCCAGGGCAACTTGGTGAGACCTTGCCTCTACAATAAATTAAAAAATTAGCGGGCATGGTAGCACACGTCTAGTTCCGGCTACTTGGAAGACTGAGGTGGAAGGATTGCCAGAACCCAGCGGGTTGATGCTGGGGTTGACCGTGAGAGTGCCACTGCACTCCAGCCTGGGCGACACAGTGAGAATCCAACTCAAAAAAAAAAAAAAAAAAAAAATGGAGGATTTGAACAACATAATGAATAAACTTGATCCCAGGCTGGAGTGCAGTAGTGAGATCACGGCTCATTGCACCCTTGAACTCCTAGGATTGAGTGCTCCTCCTGCCTCAGCCTCCATAATGGCTGGGACTGTAGACGAGCACCACCATGCCCACTTAATTTTATTTTTTGTAGAGATGTTATCTCTACATTGCCCAGGCTGGTCTTGCTTCTGGCGTCAAGCAGTCCTCCTTCCTTACTTTCTCAAGTCACTGAAATTACGGGTGTGAGCCACCATGCACAGTTTAGAAGACATTTGTCAGGCAAATTTATAAAAATTTGCGACCAGCTGGGAGCAATTGCTTAACACCTGTAACCTCAACACTTTGGGAGGCGGAGGCGAGAGGAATGCCTGAGCCCCCGGGTTTGAGACCTCATCTCTACAATAAATCAAAAAATTAGCTCGGTATCGAAGCACACAGCTACTTGGAAGGCTGATGCAGAAGGATCACCTGAACTCAGTAGGTCGAGGCTGCAGTGACCATGAGTATGCCACTATACTCCAGCCTGGGTGACAGAATGAGACTCCGAATCAAAAAAAGAAAAGAAAATTAGTGACCTACTGGGTCATAAAGCAAACCCAATAAGTTTTGAAAGATTGGTAATATTCTTGCTCCCATTTTCTCCCAACCAAAATGCAAATAAGTAAAAGTTAGTAACAAAGTATTTTGAATTGAAAGTATAAATTATGGGTCAGTTTAAAAAATTATATTGGAAATTCAAAAACAAAACTGAACAGTAATGAAAATAATACATATCAGAGCATGTAGCATACAATGAAAGTATTACTTTGGGCCGGGCATGATGGCTCATGCCTGTAATCCCAGCACTTTGGGAGGCGGAGGTGAGAGGATTGCCTGAGTCCAGGGGCTCAAGACCAACCTGGGCAACTTGACAAGACTTTGTCTCTACAATAAAGAAAAAAAATTAGCTGGGTGTGGTGGTGCGCACCTGTGGTTCCAGCTAAGTAGCTGGAAGGCTAAGGTGGAAGGATCATCTGAGCCCAGCAGGTTGAGGCTGTGGTGGCCATGAGCGTACCACTGTACTCCAGCCTGGGGGACAGAGTGAGAGAATCCTACTCAAGAAAAAAGAAAGCATTACTTGGAACCTAAAATGCTTGTGCTAGGGGGGAAGGGGCTAAAAGCAGATAGGGAAAAAAAAACAAGGACAAAATAATCCCAAAGAGAGTTGAGTTTAAAAAAAATAAAAACAAATTACTGAAATAGAAAATAGATCCTTCTGTTATAGGATGGACAAAATCAGATGATTCTCTGAAAAATCCCTTCCAGAAAGATAAATAAGAGGAAAGGTATGAACAAGCATGAAGGAGACATAATTTGTAGACATTAAAAGAAGGGATATTATGATTTATTTAGGATTTTATACCTATAGAGAAATCTAGAGGAAATGAACAAATGCCTGAAAAAACCCTAATGTATCCAAACCAATTCAAGTAGAGATAGAAAAACTGAATAATAAATTAATTTTTTTTAGCAAGAAAAAAACTGGATGTAATTTTTTAAGAAATAGCTTTATGGCAGGACTTGGTGGTTCAGCCTGTAATCCCAGCACTTTGGGAGGTCAAGGCGAGTGGATTGCCTGAGCCTGAGGGTTCAAGACCAGTCTGGACAACTTGGCGAGACCTCATCTCTACAATAAACCAAAAAAATTAGCCAGGCGTGGTAGCTCACACCTGTAGTTCAAGCTGCTTGGAAGGCTGAGGCAGAAGGATCACCTGAGACCAGCAGGTCGACGATGGAGTGGCAGTGAGTGTGCCACTGCACTCCAGCCTGGGCGATGGAGTGAGACTCCAACTCAAAAAAAAAGAAAAAGAAAAAAGAAAAGAAATATGCAGGCTCACACCTATAATTCTATTGTTTTGGGATGCTAGGGCAGGAGGATCACTTGCAAGGAGTTTAAGACCAGCCTGGGCAACAGTGAAACAAAAAAATAGAAAAACTACCCAGACGTGGTGGTGTGCGACTATACCTCCAGCTACTGGAGAGGCTTGAGTCTAGGAGTTCCAGGCTGTGGTAAGCCATGATCTTGCCACTGCAGTATTTCACTTTGTTTTCAGCTTGGAAAACAAAGTGAAATACTGTCTCAAAAAATAAATAAAAGTAGCTTTATGAAATGATGTATATACCATAAAGCCTATCTGTTTAAAGTATATAACTTGACCTGGCACGGTGACTCAAGCTTGTAATCCCACCACTTTGGGAGGCGAGGTGAGAGGATTGCCTAAGCCCAGGGGTTCGAGACCAGCCTGGGCAACATGGTGAGACATCGTCTCTATAATAAATTAAAAAATTAGCTGGGCATGGTAGCGCATGGCTGTAGTTCCAGCTACTTGGAAGGCTGAGGTGGAAGGATCGCCTGAACCCGGCGGGTTGAGGCTGCGGTGGCCATGAGCGTGCCACTGCACTCTAACCTGGGCAACAGTGAGGCTCCAACTCAAAAAAAAAAAAAAAGCCGGGCTCGGTGGCTCAGCCTGTAATCCGCGCCTTTGGGAGGCTGAGGTGACTTGGTGGTTCAGCCTGTAATCCCAGCACTTTGGGAGGCCAAGGCGAGTGGATTGCCTGAGCCCGTGGGTTCGAGACTCGCCTGGGCAGCGAGACTTCATCTCTACAATAAATCAAAAAATCAGCCGGGCATGGTAGCTCATGCCTGTAATTCCGGCTACTCGGAAGGCTGAGGAGGAAGGATCGCCAGAGCCCAGCAGGTTGAGGCTGCGGTGGCCGGGAGCGGCCACTGCACTCCAGTCTGGGCGACCGAGTGAGACTCCAACTCAAAAAAAAAAAAAAGTGTGTAGCTCATTCTTCATATGTTTACACAGTTGTGCGACCAACACTATCTAATTTTAGAGAATTGTTTTTATCTACTCCAGAAAGAAACCTTATACCCATTAGCTAACAGATTTTTTAAAAATTAAAAGAGTAACTCTTAAATTGGTTTAATCACAGGAAAGCAAAATTGATTTCACATTAGAAAAGCTGTACAAGACTGGGCGCAATGGCTCATACCTGTAATCCCAGCACTTTGGGAGGCCTAGGCAACATAGAGACCTCGTCTCTACAAAAAAAGAGTCGGGCATAGTGGCACACATTTGTAGTCCCAGCTCCTACAGAAGCTGAGGCAGAAGGATCACCTGAGCCTAGGAAGTCAAGGTTGCAATGAATCATTCCACTGCACTTTAGCCTGGGTGACAGAAGAAGTCCCGAATTCAAAAAAAAATTTTTTTAAGCTTACAAAAAAGAAAGGAGAAAAATCTTATTCATCTTTGTTAATGCAAAAGAAAAAAACCTGAATGCAAAAGAAAAAAACCTGATAAAATTCAATTCATTTATAAAGAAAGAATTATTATTATTATTTTATTTATTTATTTATTTTTGAGTTGGAGTCTCACTCTGTCGCCCAGACTGGAGTGCAGTGGCCGCTCCCGACCACCGCAGCCTCGACCTGCTGGGCTCCGGCGATCCTTCCGCCTCAGCCTTCCGAGTAGCCGGGATTACAGGCGTGCGCTACCACGCCCGGCTGATTTTTTTGATTTATTGTAGAGATGAGGTCTCGCTGCCCAGGCGGGTCTCGAACCCGCGGGCTCAGGCAATCCACTCACCTCAGCCTCCCAAAGGCGCGGGATTACAGGCTGAGCCACCGAGCCCGGCTTGAATTATTATTATTTTAAGACATGGTGTCTTGCTTTGTCACTTAGACAAAGCAAATGCTGTGATGTGATCCTAGCTCACTGCAGCCTTGAACTCTTGGGCCCAAACTATCCTCCTGCTTCCAACCAGAAATTTTTAGTAGACTAGAAATGAGTGAATTTTTCTTAACCTAAAGTGTCTAAGAATAAGTTGAAAAGATATTGGCCCAATGTGGTGTGGTAATTCACCCCTGTAATTGCAGCAAGAGAAGCCCCGAGCCCAGGAGTTCAAGGCTGCAGTGTGCTAGGATCACACCACTTGCACTCCAGCCTGGGAACAGAGCCTGTCTCAAATAAATGAAATAAATCTTTATGAAAAAAATTATTAAAAGCACTAATGATCTAAGCATATATATCCTATATCCTGTATCCTAAAGGTGTTTTCCTCGAATCAAATCTATAAATCGAACAGTCCCAGTAGACTTTTTTTGTGAACCTTGAGAAAATTATCTAAAATATATGGGGAAGAGCAACAAATAATATGGAGACGTTTTCCCCTCACTTATTTAGGGAACTCCACCAGCCTTTACCCAATTCCTCCCAGTCACCCGGGGACCATGACAGGTTCATCTAACGCAATGTATCAGGGAGGAGATGGGGTCCTGGCGCTAGCTGGCCTGTGATGTCACTTCCGTTGACGTCACCTTATGTCACTTCCGTCTCCCGGGGGCTGAAGCATTTTCTGCCCTTGCGGTATCGGGCAGTAGACCACCCAACCACACGTTGGGTCGTTGCGCTATCCGGCAAAAGGCTACCAAGACAGGCGCGATGGTGAGTGTTCCTACTGGGCTGTTACCCGTGGGTCGCCTGCGGAGAACCGTGGTGCCGCATGCGTGGTCCAGCTTCATTATTAAAAATTGGAGGAGGAAAAAAGCAGACGTGATGTGTTCTTACAGTATCCTGCAGGAGACCACTGAGGCAGGCACGATTTTTAGTGTTCCCCCCCGGCCGTCACCTGTGACTGCCGAGAACCGCGGTCCCTCCTTTGTCATCCCGCCTCCAGACAGAGGTTAGGAGGACCGCCGCGGCAAATCGCTCACGATGCAGGTGGCGCATGCAATGGCGACGTAGGGTCTGCACCCGGAGTATAATATAAATATGTATTTGTAAAAGCAACTCATTGGACAAACGAGACATTAATGAAAGTGGTTAACTGGAGATATGGGAATGAAGTGAAAGGAATGAAATAGGCCAGGCCACCCACCCAGTTCGCTCCCAATCTATTATTTTGACACACATCTCTGTGTCATTTTATCCATAAGTATTACAGTATGTATCTATAAAATAAGGGTTTTTTTTTTAACGATTGCAAGTGTCATTATAACACCTCAAAATTTAATAATTCCTTAATATGAAATATCTAGTATTAGGCTCAAAAGCTTGATCACATTTTCTTTCCATTTTTCCCACAAGACTTATTTGAACATCGATGTTTCTTCAAGTGGAGAGATGATCATGTGGTGTCTGATTGTCTTTTGTGATGTTAGCAGCTGTTACTGTGTGGACCTATTAATTAATTAACTAGTTAAGGGTTGCAAATTGTTGATATTTAAGTGTATCATTTCCTCTTTATTGGGTGGAACAAGAGAAAATTTGTCTACTATTTTGTTTCCTAGTAATACATTCTGAATAGGAAAGACAGGATAGATGCTTGTTTTCCTTTAGCAGTTTTCCAAACGTTCAGTTGATACTGCTGCGTAGTTTGGGCTTTTGAACTGTGTAGATGTATTACGTATTTGACAAGTACAATTTAAAGCAAACTGACTACAAACAGAAGAACTCTAATTGTATATCAAATTGTTTAACCACAAGGAGAAAATTAATTTGAATAACTTTTGAACATAATATTCTCACTGAATATTATGACTTTGATAGGATATATTGTAAGAGCAAAAAGAAATATTGACCTTGGTGAGTTTGTTGGTAGAGGTGGTATTGGTGTAGCAAATCTGGAACCATTTTGTATGTATTGTAGGGCAGAATAAGTGAGGAAATATTTCGATGTGTTGGAAGCATTCACTGTAAATTATACCTTAATATTGATTCAGTAAATGTGGAGTAGAATATGGAAGTCCCTAAAGATTACCACAGTCACTCAAATCAGTGCTGAGCCATGGAAAGCCTGTTTATAATCTGCTGTAATATTATCAAACATTAGGTTGAAGAGAGACAAAAATAAAAATACATAAGCTTTAGTATACATTATTAAACTATGTTGATTACTAACTTTCCCTTTAGCCCTAATAGTGTATTTCAGTTTTCCTAAACTGAGAATGGATAAGCCATTGTTAATTACACTGTGTTTTATGTGCTTGCGGATGGGGGAGCAGGGAGGGTGCCCTCTGTGTCTCAGTTGTTGATTATTGTTTTACAACTTGACCAGGACAACTCCTGGTTCAGTTTGATTGATGCTTTTATTTCCTGCCATAGACTGAGGCTGATGTAAATCCGAAGGCCTATCCCCTTGCAGATGCCCATCTCACCAAGAAGCTGTTGGACCTTGTTCAGCAGTCATGTAACTACAAGCAGCTTCGGAAAGGAGCCAATGAGGGTATGGTACCACAGGGTGTTCCAGGGGGAGTGCTGAAGGCCTATCCCCTGTCTCTTTCTGGGGCCTCTGGTCTAAGTTTCCAGTTTGAAAGGAAGGCTAGAGGGCAACCCCTTCAGGTCACTTCCCACTGTGGGAGCTTTTCTGTCATTTTAATAAATCCTGCTTTCTCAAAATAAAATATAAAAGTAAAAAAAATAAAGAGCCGGGCTCGGTGGCTCAGCCTGTAATCCCACGCCTTGGGAGGCTGAGGTGAGTGGATTGCCTGAGCCCGCGGTTCGAGACCCGCTTGGACAACTTGGTGAGACCTCATCTCTACAATAAATCAAAAGATTAGCCGGGTGTGGTAGTGCGCGCCTGTAGATCCAGCTACTTGGCTGAGGCAGAAGGATCGCTGGAGCCCAGCAGGTGGAGGCTGCGGTGGCCGGGAGTGGCCACTGCACTCCAGTCTGGGC